>NC_063057.1:46551090-46608590 GCF_018812025.1 Megalobrama amblycephala | reverse complement strand
ATGTTATGAATTATTAATATTATGCATAAATTCCCGCCTAAATTGCGCTTCTTGTATTGTTCCCCCCACTATTGATATGACTACAAATTACGGGATGATCTGCACATGATATATGGTGTTAAAGCAAAGTAATGATTGTATAATTATTTTTATTTAATATTTTTTGCATAAAATAATAGTGAGTTTACATCCCGCTTAAAATACAGCAGTAAATTGTTTTTGGGCGGGCTCGCTGTCAAGACAATGAGTTCTGTTTACACAAATACAATACACAGTTAAACATAATGATATTATATTTTATAGTATTACTTCCTAGTACTGCCCCAGGGCAGCTGTGTTATTTTGGAATGAATCAATATTTTAAGTTCTTTGAATGCTGAGAAGTGATATATAAAACCAATGCATTATGATACTTATTATTGTTTTAAAACTATAATGTCTCTAAATGTAACCCACACTTTTATTTATTTATGTTTTATTTCAGATTATGTATGCGTACCCTGTGTTCCGTAGAACATCCTCTCTGGATCGTCTCCTTATGGGGCCAACTGAGGAGGCGAATCGGAGTGAGATTGTGGTGTCTGGGAGGGCCAGGTGTAATGAGGAGGTGCTGGCTGAGGCCACTGCCTTTGTTAGGCAGAATGGAGGGGATCCTGGTAACCAGTTCTTGGTGCTGGCTCACTGCAAGCTCCAGTTTGGTAAATACCAGGGCCAGCGGTTCCGGTGGCTGCTGGAGAACTCACTGGGGTATGCTGTGTACCTGGTCGTCAGCATTGCTGGGGAGGAGGAGAGGGACAACCCGCTCTCTTCAAACAAACATCTGTTCCTCAGGTACACCTCCCAGATCAAGGAGATAGGGGAAGAGGTTGAGGTGTACAAAAAGAAACAGGGCATGATGGCAGCGGCTCGGGAGACTGGAGACCAGGGGTGTCTAATGGTGGAGTTTGGAGACTTCCGGGGGAGGTCTATGAAGGAGGTGTATGAGGACCAAAGCAAGGAGGCCCAGGCCCTCATCACCTACTTGAAGAAGGCAAAAGCCAGGCCCAACACCAACATGGCCATCTTCAAGGCCTATGTGCAGAAAAGGCAGGCTTCAGCTGCACTAAAAGAGCCTGACACCACTGCCTCACTGTCAGTGCCTCCACCTGCTGCCACACAGACTGGGGTACACCTGAGTACCACTGTGAAGGGCCTGTTGGCTCATGGAAAACCTCTGTCTGGTTCACTGCTGGCAAAAAAACTGATGTCTCCAGTTAAACCTCGTAAGTACTAGAGTGAACTGTATGTAAGAAAAAGAAAAAAAAAGAAAGCAGTTTTTGCTAATTAATCTAAAATATACCTTTCTCAACATCAGCTGTAGTCCCACGTTTTCCCTCACCATCAAAACCTGCAGCCCGGAGACAGCTCTTCTCCTCTGGTGAGTACATGCTTCACTACGTACAGGTGTATTGTCAACATGTGCTTGTGTGTGTGTTTAATGTTAATGTTTAATG
Organism: Megalobrama amblycephala; assembly: GCF_018812025.1. Classification (NCBI taxonomy): domain Eukaryota; kingdom Metazoa; phylum Chordata; class Actinopteri; order Cypriniformes; family Xenocyprididae; genus Megalobrama; species Megalobrama amblycephala. The sequence continues at coordinate 46,607,097 of NC_063057.1, read as the reverse complement.
TTATTTTACAGACACAGCTGCAGGTGACTTCTTTGTGGAGGATGATGATCTGGAGATGGTAACTGTTGCCTCCCAAGCTGAAGAGCAACTTCCTAAAGGTGTGTTATACTAAACAGATATTTCAAAAACAGATCTGTGATAATATAAATTCTGTGTTTATATCCAAATGTTTTTTATTTTTTATTTTACTATACAGAGAAATGTCACATCAAGTCTCGAGCAACATGCATTCTTTGAGTGCACTTCTTCAAAACAATAAGGAAATGTAAAGGTGTATGTAAACTATGTTTACTTGCTATTTTTGTTATAATCACAGACTAACGCTCATTCTCCTCTCTCCTAAACATCCCACATCCCTTGCTCCCCCCTGGTGTAAGTGTGGTGACTAAATGCTGTAGTTATTAGTGGGGCTCACAGCAGATTATGTGTCTTGGGGCTGCTTTGCTTTATACTCATTTAATCCCATCTCACTTTCCTCTCTATATTTGATTTAATGGTAATCATGCTGAAAAAGCTGCTGATATTTACCTCTTGCTTCATAACACCAGTATAACTCATTTCACCATTATGACTAACTATTAATATCATGCAGTAAACATTTTACTAATTGTAGTAACTGTAGTAGCTGTCCATCAGTGCTGGGTGGGTGGGTTGTAGTTGTAGCTCATTACTAAGACAGCAGTGACAATCTTTAAATAACTAAAACTAATTGTATGTTTTTTCTTTATAAGCTCCAGCCACTTTTGCCTCAGAGGCTCCTGCCCCTACACCTCCAGCCATGTGGAGACCTGAGCCAGTGTTCCAGCCGCCAGCTGAGCTCCCTGCCCACTGGAACGAGCACCTTCCGCATTTTCAACAGGACTGGATCAGGAAGACTCTGTTCAGAGCCAGTGCCAAAACAGGAAAGCCAGACCTGGTCCCACAGCTGAAGCTCTGGTGGTATCCGCCCCAGCCACCGCTCATCCACGCCCAGCCTCCTGCCTCTCCTGACCTCTTTTTCTGCCGCCCTCTGTTTCTTTGGATGCCACTGAAGATGTGGTCCATTCCACTTGTCTGTGTCCAGCCGGCCTGCAGTAATCACAAACTGACTGCTGCTGGCCTCTACCGCACTGTGCGCAAGGTCCTGGACATAGATGGGTGGTATGACCTCGCCACAGAGTACCTGGAGTGCAAGCGGTGCAAAAAGAAGTATCCTGCCTGGTCTGAAGACATCCTGGGACAGCTGGATATGGGGCATCGCTGTCAGTTCCCTGCTTTGCTGACATACAGGTATTACACAATTATAACACTGCAGCCCAAAGGTCTTAAAAGTATTAAATTGTATAAACAGGTATTACATTTTGTTCATCTAGGTCATTGTCAAATTAGGACATCTAAGTCCAGTTTTTCAGTCTTATACTTGTCAAAAACATATTTTAGATCATTACTTTGTAAGTAACAACAGAGAAATCTGTGTTTTTTGAGAGTTGGATGTGAATTTTGTGAATTTATTCAGCAACAAATTCTATCAATAGAGGTTTTACAAATATCTTGTCACCCACTTGAAAGTGCTTTTATTTTGTAAGTTTTTGAAAGCGTTTTGAGATTTTTAATGCAGAATTTCACCTGTACTAGACTTTATTACAAATTTTATATAATTTATACAGAATATTGGATATTTGCCTGCAATCTTGGCATTAATTTTAAGTGGCATTAATAAGTCTTAAAAGGGTCTTAACTTTCACAAGACAAAACCTTGAGCTACCCTGTATAATGAAAGTAGAAGATACACGTATATTTGGAATAGATATTATTGCTTCACTTACGTATACATTTATATCCCTTGTGAAAAAAAAGTGCACTTTAATATACTTTTATAAAGTGTACTTATTGCAAAAATAATATACTTTAAAAGAACACACTTAAGTGTGAATTAAATGTAATGTTTTCATCGCTTAAGTGCATTATATCTGTACTTAATTTCAAATATATCACATATTAAGTTCATATTAAATGCAATAAGTTGAACTTAAGAGTGATTTTTTTGAACAACTTAAGTGGTACTTTAATACAACTTTGACAACCTTCGTAATTGCTTCTAGTACCTTTAAAATATAGTTGAAGTGCACTGCCCAATGTACTAACAAGCAATTAATGTGAACTAAAATATATTTTAATATCAGTTATCAATACACTTAAGTGTGAATTAAACAGAAAAGATTCAAAGCATTTAAAAGCTATAAGGACAGTTGATGGCAGTGTTTTAGCTTGTAGTGTGTGATCAGGGTGGCTGAATTAATGGAAAAACATGGAACATCACCTCATCAATACAGGTCTTTGATTCCACACAGCTTGCACTGTATCTCCAATAACAAATCTGTACTGATCCTACAAAATGAATATATAAAACAACAGATAAGCAGATAAGCTTTTTTAAAAGTGCACTTAAGCATGATAATAAATATTGTCATTAAAGTATATTCTATTTAAGTACACTTAAGTGGCCTTTCATTTTAATTATATTGTATTATCTGCAAGTGCACTTTTTAAAAAGTATACTAGGTACACACAAAGTACACTTTCAATACAATTAAGTGCACTTCTTTTTCACAAGGGATACTAAAATATTTTGAGTATTTCATGACATTTAGTGGCATTATTGTACTCTCTGTAGGTACTCCTGTGACTACCGGGTGCTCAGGATGATGAGGGAGAGGACCCTGGGCAATAGTGTGACTCAGCTTTTTAAAAAGCTGAGTGAGGAGCACAGCGAAGCGTGGACACAGCGTGTGCTGCAGTACCTGACTGCCTGTGAACCCTTTACCAGGTCCACCGTCATCCACCCTCCTGTGTTTGCAGAGCCACCACCCTTACCTGCCCTCCCTAAGCCCAAGTGGCTGTTGGCAGTGTATGCCAGGGATGTGCTGATGCGGCTGGATGAGATCAAGGCCAAAATAACCTCTGTTTTTGGTTCTGTCCTCAAGATGGACTCTACAAAAAAAGTAAGATAGAGTTATTTATTTTAATGATTGTTGTGAATGTGCATACAGCTTATGTTACATTTATTTACCTCACAGGTTACCAAAAAACTTGCTGGGGCTGCAGCTAACACTGCTGCCTGGAGTACAAATGTGGGAAATGAGCATGGCCAAGTCCTGGTGTCCGTGCTCACAGCCGCAGAGGGTCACGGACTGTGGCCCATGGCAGCAGGGCTCATGAAGCGCTACAGACAGGCTGGAGTAGCACCACCGGCTATCATGTATGTGGACCGAGACTGCTGCAGCCCATATGGCCAGTCACAGGTCAAGGCCATGTTTTCAGAGTGGAATGACCTCCAAGTGCGCCTTGACATCTGGCACTTCATGCGGCGGTTCGCGGCGGGAGTCACCACGGAGGCTCATCCACTCTATGGCATATTTATGGCACGTCTCTCCAGGTGCATTTTTGAATGGGATGCTGAGGATGTTGCTGCTCTTCGGCTGGCTAAGCAGGGTGAGCTACTGGCGAGACAGATGGGCCTGCTATCAGAAAAGGCACTGTGTGAGCGGATCAGCAGGAGGGAGTTGGCGTTGCACTGCCGGAGGAGGACCAGGGGAGTGGAGGAGACCACCAGACTGATCAAGGCGCTCATTGATCAGTTTGACAATGAGGGAGGAAAGGACACCCTGGGAGTTCCACTGCTGGACCATGAGCGCATCCAGCAGATCTGGAAAGACCAGAAGAGACACATTGCCTGTATTCAGGACCCAGAGGGCTTCCCTCTGTATATCAAGACGGGTACGCTGAAAAAGGGCGGTGTGAATCTCTGCTGTTATCGGTGTGCGCGTGGCTCTACCTCCCTGGAGTCGTTCCACCTCCACTTAAACCGCTTCATCCCAGGTGGGTTATTATTGCAAAAGTACTCAAGCCATTTTCTTTGGCAAACAAATTGTACATTAATTATTCATTGTTGAAATGATAGGAACCAGTGCTAGCGATGCCCACTTTCAGGCCTATCTCCTGGAAGGCCTGATGCGGTGGAATGAAGACCGAATGGAGGAGGCAGTAAAGGGACAATCCACTCTGAGGAGCTATGGCAGTGCTCTGAGGGAGGCTGTGGACCAACTCAGCCGCAGGGTTCTGGGGAAGCCCTTGGATGAGCGCTATCACCCTCCTGGGGTTTACACAGGCAAGAATCAAATTCAAACAATAAATATTATTACCAGTATTAAAATGTATTATAAATTCTGTTCTCATTAAAATAAAAATTTTCTTTTTCAGGTGAATTGCTGGGTATTGAATATCTGTACAGCCAGACCGGAAGAACACTGACTGTGATTGAGAACCCAGCTGAGGAGGACAGGCTGGTTGACCAGATCAATGATGAGGAGGTGCAGGATGAGGGCTTTGTGGAGGAAGACACTGAGGACATCACACTGCCAGTGTTGTCTGGGGATGACTCCTCCTGCTCTCCCTGGACCAGTCCACCTCAGGCCTCTCCCCTTCAGACTCCTGCAACACCATCCTTCTCACCGCAGCCATCCACATCTCGTGATGGAGATGGGCATCCTCCTCCTCCTCCTGTCACAGTCTCAGGGCTGTCACAACAACCACCTCAGGCTCCAGACCAGCTGGCTGCATCCTCTGGCCCTGCACCATCTACAGATAGCAGTGCAACAGACCAGGCTCAAGTTAGTATAGCTTTATCAGAATAATTTATGCTCTAAATTATGACATTTTGTATATATTAATGAATATATTTTGTAGGCACCAGTTCTTGGGCCCGATGGTGTTGCTGGCTGGGACAAAGTTCAGAATTTGGCTGGATATTTGGTGGACCTCCGTCAAGCCCCTTACTTGGATGAGCAGCAGGTGAGAGAGGTTATCCGCCTCTGGAGTGCTCTTCCTGCTGGAGACAAGGCCAGGATCCAGTATCAGCCCAGACATCAGGCCAAGCTCACACAGGGCCGCTTCAAGGCCCCTAAAGGCACCAGAGTGACCCCAGGGGTGGAGAGCGTGAAGAGGTGCTTGATCGGCCACCCAGGCGGGCCAGCTCAGTGGCCCAACACCAGCCGCTTGGTCGAGGCCATGTGCATTAAGCTATGTGAAGTGCACAAGTCCCCGAGTAAGAAGGCTGGTGTCCGCATTCCTCGATGGACCAAAATCTTGGAAGACTACCATCACATCAGAGAACTGGTGCTGAGCAGTCGACCGCTGATGGATGATACGTCAATCCAGCTTTTTGAGCTCAACCAAAGGACACTCATTCAGTGGTAGGCACAGTAGATGTAAAACCTTGTATTAAAGGATTAGTGTCATATTAGTGTCATATTATAACCGTAATATAAATTATGTCTGTGCAGGTTTCAACGGCGGCAGAACACCCAGGAGATGAGTGTTCTCACACAAGGCCTGGCTGCAGAGGACCGCATCCCTGTAGCCACCACACAGCTCCCTCCTGCCCAGGAGAGGTTAGAGGAGGCTCCCACAACATCTGGGCCACAGCATGAGTTTGTGCTCCCTCCAAACAGGGAGGGACAGGCTCCTCACCTGCGGCCAGGCAGACGACCTGGTAGTGTCACAGCAGTGCGCCCTATCACTCCTGCACCAGCAGCTCCTCCTACACTGCCTGCTCTCGAGCCATTGTCAGGGTTCTTAATTGTGAACCCGCTTGTAATGGGATCTGGTGCAGGTACTTCTGCAGTTGTGCCCCCTGCAGGTCCAGTTGTTGCTGCTCCCATTGCCCCTGTGTCTGTGTCTCGCTTTACAGAGAGAAACAGGCGGCGCAGGGCTAAAGAGGAGGCCGCTGGAACCTACAAAAGAAAATATGTTCGTGGTGTGCCATTTAACACGTGCAGTAAGTGTGGGCAACCCAAAACAAAGGATTTTGGCCACAGCCGCTACGGAAATGCCACTTTTTGCCCCCTTGCCTCTGATGGTAAATCTCTGGAGGAGTGGCTGGCAGAACAGCGCCAGCACAAGAAGCCAGGAAACCCACTGCCATAGTGCAGAGGTGGACACTCACCCCCTGCCTGTAAATACTGTATATTATACTATGTAAATAATCTATTATATCTACCACAAGAGTTGTACAGCCCAATCTATCTAATTAATAATATAATGCGTCTATTGTAAATAATTGTAAATACTTACCATTTTCTTAGTGTTTGTAAATATTTGTAATCTTTAGCTTGATAGACATCCATTTTATTCTTTGTTCAATGTTGCTGTATTTGTTTATAGTTTATATTGTATATTATTGCATACTTACCTAGTTATTCCCAATGCCTCTGTCATATTTGTTATATTTGCTTGTTTATTTCCCACCCTTTCATATTGTCCTGTCTGTATATATTGTGTGTGTTTGCATATAGTTATTAAAATTCTTATTTTGAAAACCTTTAAGATATATGTTTATTATTTGAAGGAGAATCATTTATTATTTTTTTCACATTATCTGTTTTAATTGCACATGTAATAAGAATAATATCTGTTATTTACAGACAGCATGACTAAACAAAGCTTAAGAAGTTTTTTGCTTTCTCAGTCCTTAAATAAGCAGTATATTGTAAAAAAAAAAAAAAAAAAAACCATTGATATATTCAAAAACTATTTTTAAATTATCTAATGTGTTTGTATACTCATTTCAATATTTGTGTGTATTTATTTTAATAAAACATTTTACAATTTGATAAATCATATCCCAGACAAAAAACACATCTTTGAAGAAACATTTTTATTCATTTTCTTTACCATAAACATGTAATATGCTGTTAAAATAATATACACAAAAAAACAATTATCAATCAATATAATTATATGTCATAGATTTAGTTATCTATTACATATTATATTGATTAATATTTATCATTTTAAGCACTTTTAAGACTGCATACCTAACAATACACATGTACTAGACAGATGACAGCACGTCCTTGGATACTTTGTCGCGCAGATCATGGGTTCGAACCCAGGCCGCGGACGGTGACTTGTTTCACATGTAACTAAAACTCCCCCATAATGCACGGGAATATAGTACGGATATTGTTGCAGGGAAAATTTGCCGGGGTATTCCGGTTTTCTGCGTCTTTTTCGCTTGCGTGCGGGCGTAAAGATTGGGCCCCTTCCTATGCTAAGCGAGCGCTCTACCATTTGAGCTAATTCCCCTGGACGGTGGAGCGAAGGTGTCCATCGCTCTCAAAGACACCGGCGAGGAGCGACCCCTAGCAGGTGTGCAGGCGCTGCAGCGGGATTTCCAATGGGCACAAAGGAAAGAGACCCTATTTCCTCTGTGCTGGTGACTTTGCACTGGCTACTGTTTAGTTGTAGGTTTAATTAAAAGATTGTGCTTTCATTTTTAAGGCCCTTCTTGTTCTCGCTCCACAATATATGTGTGTGGACGCTCAAGACGCTGCCTCCAGGGTCACTCGGGTCGTGCAGCCAGCTTCTCCTCTCTGTTTCCCGCTCTGGCTTAAAGTCTAATAGACATCTGGGCCCGTATGTATAAATCTTCTCAGAAATGCTCTTAAGAACAGTCTCAAGTTTTGACTTAAGTGTCAAAAAATTCTTAGTAAAGAGTAGGAGTTTTCTAAGAGTAGGAGACTTTTATAAAAAAAGCTAAAAGCAACTTTTAGTAAAGTGTAAGACGGATTCTTAAGTGCTGACTTAAGTGTTGTGAACTAAGGACTACAATGATGTCAACTCAAAATGGCCGCCCTTAACCTCTGAATCAGCCAATAGCGAGCCTGGAAGGGTGAAGTCACAGCAGCACAATACCAATCATTTAATGTTATTATATTAAACAATAAAAAGAAAAACACAAACGTTTTAATATTTAAATTGATTTAAAAGCAATAGCTTTGCGTTGTGCAAAATTATCACAAATTACTATTGAAGGTGTGGAATCTTTTTCTATCGATATATGTCTCCTCATTTACAGTTAGAGCAATGATGTGTCATGAGTTCATCAACGGCTCCGACAACTCCAGGGAAGCCCACAGTCAACATAAAAGTGTCTTTCTTTTGCCGCATGGTTTGATGGTCAGTTGGAAAGTCAATGAACTGCCATAGAGTAGAGGCCAATTGTGATGTCCAGCCATATGAAAATTGACATCTTCAACCTTAATTCAACTTAATTAAACTTTTAAAAATGTGTTAAAAGATGTAAGCACATCGACTAGCTGGAGTCAGTTGTTTCATGTGTGATAATGAAATGAAATTTCAAATTATTTCAAATTATGTTTGGCCAGTCTGTCATACAAAGAAATTATGAACACATGCAAAAACAAGAGAGAACCAATTAAATATTAAAAAAAAAAACGGATTTTGTTGTATTCAATGTCATATTTTAAAACATTTAAATAATATTAAAATAAAAATATTTTTTCTCATATTTTGATGGTTTAAGCGAAATTGTTTGCGATTAACAAGAAACTCTTGTTTGTATTTACTCTTGTGTACTGTCATCTTTTGTGCTTCCTTGTCGTTCGTTCATCATCTGCGCTTTATTTTTCGTGAAGCATTTTGTTTCGCGTCAGCTGTGATAAACAGACACCACTCTCATTACGTGTGTAACAGTGGCCAGACTCTGAGAGTATTGCAGGTAAACTACTGCACACTGACGCCCGCTAGAGAATGAGGTGTTTAACATCATTGGTAGTGCATTCGCCACACATGCCAGCAGCGATCGGGCTGGGGTTGTTGACCACCTCAGAGCAGGGTAGCGACTCAGAGGTTAGGATTGGAGTGCGAGTATTGGTGGCGGCGCAATGAAGAGAGGGGTGTGTTTGTTTAGGTTGATTTCAAATAATCAACAGTGTTCAACAATGAATTTGAGAAATCGCATACAGCACCTTTAAATGTATTAAAATGCATTAAACATATTCATTATTGTTTAAGTAATATTTATTCAATTTATTACATTTATGTAAAGTTATTACATTTCTTATTAGGTCAGTTACAAAAAGAATTGTCAATCAAGTTTATATCATTTTATCAACTCCATGTCATCATATAACTCCAATACATCATATCTTCACTGGAAAGCATATATCTCCTCTTTTTTGCTGCCATCTTGTTACTCTTAACTAGGTTAAGACACCTCTCCAGCTCTCTTAAATAATTTAAGAGCTAAGACCTAGTCTTGACACTTAGGAACCTTTATAAATCACACTTATTCTTAAGTCTAAGAATAAGAGTAAAATTACGTCATTCTTAGAATTTTGACACACTTAAGACCGTGACCAGAACTTCTGGGTGAAGGCCCTCACCTCCATTCTCCTCTGCCAAAGTTTGGTCAGACAGGACTGCCCCTCCCCAGCCCCAGCAGATGGCCGGATCTTTCCTTGCATGGTGGTTTGTTCTGTCACGGTGGCACACAAAAACAAGATGATAAGGATCCAAGTGCAGCGTATTTTATTGGGCAATCCAAAGTCGTAATCCAGAAAACAGGCAAGGGTCAAAATCCAGAAAACAGGCAAGGGTCAAAATCCAGAAAACAGGCAAGGGTCAAAATCCAAGAAACAGTCCACAAACAGAAAGCCAGAGGTACAAAAGGTGCACGTAACAAAATATATAACAAACCACAACCAAGGACAGAAACAACTGAGTATAAATAGACAGACACTAATGAGCAAACAATAAAAAGCTGGGTGCAATGAAACGAGGATAATGAGTCCAGGAGTGAATTATGGGAAATGCAGTTCAGACAAGTGACAAAAGTCCATGTTGGAGTGCCCTCTGGTGGCTAAACAGGGCACTCCAACTCATGATCATGACACTATTCATGTTAAATTAAAGTAATACAGTTTGTATGTTTTATAACAGGGCCTCAGCAGGGTGCGAGATGGTTTTGCACAATTTTAAACGTCCACAAAAGTTCCACAGTCATAACGCAGCAATTTCCACACACACACGTGGTACAAGATATGAATACATTTTTAAAAAAAAATAATAATAATACACGTGCACATTACTTTGTATTCAAAAATAGTTAAAAGTTAACAGTTGTAATGTATAATAAAAACAGCTTTTGAAAGTTAAATTAAATTCAATAATGTTAAAGTTGTTAAATGCCGCTTTATTTATCATCTTATATTTATGTTGTATTATTTTTGTAATGTGCTTTTGTAAAGTCATACTTCTGTTATATCAGGCACATCGTTTTGAACTTTAACTTGTTCATATTCCTTTTAGTAGTAGATATCCCTTTACGTGTCAGTTTAGTTATTTGGACAGAAATATAAAGTACTGGCATGGCTTGATCATAATCATGCATGCTTTTTAAGAGAGTGCTCCTGTTAATGATTTGATAGTATTTTAAAATAATTGCCTTTTCTGTTTTTTCTCTCATTATTGTTCTTAAGATATGAAGCTGATGGGTCTGCCCCAACCCAGGAGTGATGGACTGAAGAATTTTCAATGCTCTTATCCTGTTGTACTTTTTATTTTTCTTCTTATGATCAATAAAAAGGTGGTTTACAAATTCTGAGTTGAAAGTCATTTTCTTCACAGTACAATTATTTTCTCATGTAATTTAAATTATATTAAGTCAGGTACAGGTTTACTAAAACATAACTTTCTTTTGCAAATGAGCACATTAAAGCACATTAATTTCACCCACATGAATAAAAAAGAAATATAAGTGGGGCCCAGTTCTCACCCACTGTGGTCCCACAAAAACCCCATAGAGGGGCCATTTGCGGGTCCAATGTTATCACCCTTCTGGGTCCCATAAGGGTTCTGTATGTGGCCCACATTGGCCCCATTTATTAGAACTCATATGTGAACCATGTGGACCCCTATAATGAACACACAAATGAGCCCCACTTAGAGCCCACTATGGACCTATCATGTGCCCCTATGGGCTAACACACGAGGCCCTACGGGAATAAAAAAGAAATATAAATGGGGCCCAGTTATCACCCACTGTGGTCCCACAAAATCCTATAGAGGAGCCATTTGTGGGTCCAGTGTTATAACCCTTTTGGGACCCATAAGGGTTCTGTATGTGGCCCATATTGGCCCCATTTATTAGTTTCATATGTGACCCATGTGGGCTCCTATAATGAACACACAAATGAGCCCCACTTAGAGCCCACTATGGACCCATCATGTGCCCCTATGGGCTAACACACATGGGGCCTGTGTGGAGCCGATGGACAAAATTCTATGGGCCCCACTTGGGTTGCCCATGCAGGGCCCAAGTGACAGCCCATCAAAAACCCACATGGGGCCCACATGGACATGTTGGCTGGGGGCCTGCTATCAGAAAAGGCACTGTGTGAGTGGATCAGCAGGAGAGAGTTGGCGTTGCACTGCCAAAGGAGGACCAGGGGAATGGAGGAGACCACCAGACTGATCAAGGCGCTCATTGATCAGTTTGACAACGAGGAAGGAAAGGACACCCTGGGAGTTCCACTGCTGGACCATGAGCGCATCCAGCAAATCTGGAAAGACCAGCAGAGACACATTGCCTGTATTCAGGACCCAGAGGGCTTCCCTCTGTATATCAAGACGAGCACACTGAAGAAGGACAGTGTGGAGCTCTGCTGTTATCGGTGTGCGCGTTGCTCTACCTCCCTGGAGTCGTTCCACCTCCACTTAAACTGCTTCATCCCAGGTGGGTTATTACTTCTCTGGTAATTTGCAAAAGTACTCAAGCCATTTTCTTTGGCAAACAAATTATACATTAATTATTAATTGTTGAAATGATAGGAACCAGTGCCAGCGATGCCCACTTTCAGGCCTATCTCATAGAAGGCCTGATGCGGTGTAATGAAGATCGAATGGAGGAGGTAGTAAAGGGACAATCCACTCTGAGGAGCAATGGCAGTGCTCTGAGGGAGGCTGTGGACCAGCTCAGCCGCAGGGTTCTGGGGAAGCCCTTGGATGAGCGCTATCACCCTCCTGGGGTTTACACAGGCAAGAATTAAATTCAAACAATAAATATTATTACCAGTACTAAAATGTATTATAAATTCTGTGCTCATTAAAATTAAAATGTTCTTTTTCAGGTGAATTGCTGGGTATTGAGTATCTGTACAGCCAGACCGGAAGAACGCTGACTGTGATTGAGAACCCAGCTGAGGAGGACAGGCTGGTTGACCAGATGAATGATGAGGTGCAGGATGAGGGCTTTGTGGAGGAAGACACTGAGGACATCACAGTGCCAGTGTTGTCTGAGGATGACTCCTCCTGCTCTCCCTGGACCAGTCCACCTCAGGCCTCTCCCCTTCAGACTCCTGCAACACCATCCCTCTCACCGCAGCCATCCACATCTCGTGATGGAGATGGGCAGCCTCCTCCTCCTCCTGTCACAGTCTCAGGACTGTCACAACAGCCACCTCAGGCTCCAGACCAGCTGTCTGTATCCTCTGGCCCTGCACCATCTACAGGGAGCAGTGCAACAGACCAGGCTCAAGATAGTATAGCTTAATCAGAATATTTTATGCTCTAAATTATGACATTTTGTATATATTAATGAATACATTTTGTAGGCACCAGTTCTTGGGCCCGATGGTGTTGCTGGCTGGGACAAAGTTCAGAATTTGGCTGGATATTTGGTGGACCTCTGTCAAGCCCCTTACTTGGATGAGCAGCAGGCGAGAGAGACTATCCACCTCTGGAGTGGTCTTCCTGCTGGAAGGCCAGGATTCAGTATCAGCCCAGACATCAGACCAAGCTCACACAGGGCCGCTTCAAGGCCCCTAAAGGCACCAGAGTGACCCCAGGGGTGGAGAGCGTAAAGAGGTGCTTGATCGGCCACCCAGGCGGGCCAGCTCAGTGACCCAACACCAGCCGCTTGGTCGAGGCCACGTACATCAAGCTGTGTGAAGTGCATAAGTCCCCGAGTAAGAAGCATTCCTCGATGGACCAAAATCTTGGCAGACTACCATCACATCAGAGAACTGGTGCTGAGCAGTCGGACGCTGATGGATGGCACGTCAATCCAGCTTTTTGAGCTCAACCAGAGGACACTCATTAAGTGGTAGGCACAGTAGATGTAAAACCTTGTATTAAAGGATTAGTGTCATATATTATAACTGTAACATAAACTATGTCAGTGCAGGTTTCAACGGCGGCAGAACACCCAGGAGATGAGTGTTCTTATAAGTATTTTATTTATATTTGATATTAGTCTGTGTTACTACCTCTTCCTGACCCCCCTCCCCCCAGTCATGTGTGAATATTGATGGTGTATCATTGAGGATGGTTTCAGACAAAGAAGGTCAGTGGATTCATGACTGTTGTTAGTTAAAAAGACCAAGAAGGGTGTAATTCTGATGTATTCATTTGAGTGGAGGTAGACATGTTTTCCATGAAGATGTACTCTATTAGTAAATTTTTCCAAGTCGTAATGTGTATGGTGCTCCTTGATTTCCAGTTCATGAGGATAGTTTTCTTGGCAATAGTTAGAGCCACTAAGAGTAATTGACTGTTTGTACTGTTTAAATTGGATATGGATATGTCACCTAATATACAGAGGGAGGGAGAAAGCGGGATGTGACATCCCATAAGGTTGGATAGTGAGTCAATAACGTTTACCCAGAAAATTTATCTGAGATGCAATCCCAAATACTGTGTAAATAGGTGTCTGGGGTATTTTGTGTGCAATGTGAGCATGTTTTTGAAGTAAAACTCATTTTAAATAATTTCCGTCCAGTTAGGTGAAATCTATGAAGTACTTTAAAAAAAAGTAAATTGGCGTTTTTTTGTCATGAAGTAGATATTTTTGCAGATTTGTGTCCAGAAAGCGGCATTGGGAGCAATGGATAAGTCTGATTCCCATTTAGCATTGGGTAGGCTTAATGTGTTGTCTGATTTGGATATTATTTTATATATTTTGGAGAGTAGTTTTTTTGGTGAGGTTATATTAATTAGCTCTGAGATTGGAGGGGGAAGGTCTAGATTAATTGTCTGAGTGTCGATTTTTGATTGAATAGATGATTTGATTTGTAAATATTCCAGAAAACAATTACTCCCAATGCCGTATTTCTGGACCAAGTGGGAAAATGGTGCCAGGTTGTTATTAAGGAGGATGTGTTGGAGTTGTGTGATGCCCTTATCTACCCATGTGTGTAAGATGAGTGGCTTCTTGTTAACTATAAAATCTGGGTTATTCCAAATCGGGGTGTATTTAGATGGTGCAAGAGGGGTGTTTGTGATTTGATGAAATTTCCACCAGGCTGTCAGAGCTGCAGCTATTGTCAGCATTTTAAAACAGTCATGTTTTTTGATTGTCTGATTATAGAAAGGTAATTCTGAAATGTTAATGTCCTTACATATTGACTGTTCAACATCTAGCCATGTGCTTTCTGATGGATTAGGATTAATCCATTTGTATATATTTTGGAGCTGATTGGCCAAAAAGTAGTGGTAGAAATGTGGTGCTTCCAGTCCTCCTTGTGTTTTTGTTTCTGTAGTGTAGTGAATTTAATTCTTGGGGCCTTATTTTTCCAATAGAATTTAGTGACAATAGAATCTAGTGATTTAAACCAAGTGAGGGTGGGTAGTGCTGGAGTCATTGTAAATAAATAGTTTAATTTAGGGAGTATAGTCATTTTAATTACTGATATTTTGCCCATAATGGATGGTGGTAAATTCATCCAGCGATGAAGGTCATCATTTATTGTTTTAAGTAATGGAGTAAAGTTGAGTCCAAACAACTCTGACAGCCTGGGAGAAACATTAATGCCTAAGTATGTGATATAGTTGGTGCACAAAGGAATAGGTGGTGTCTGGGATGTCACATCTAAGCTGTTGGAATGTAATGAAAATATGGCTGATTTACTCCAGTTGATCGAGTATTCAGAGATATTTGAGAATGAATCAATAAGTTTAATTGTTTCTTGTAATGATGATGGGGGGGTCTTGTAAATATAGTAATATATAATCAGCGTGAAGACTAATTTTGTGGTGCATGTTTAGTGTTTGAATTCCTTTAATGTAGCTGTTTTGATGGATAGCTGCTGCTAATGGCTCAATGAAAATGGTGAATAATGAAGGGGAGAGTGGGCATCCTTGTCTAGTCCCCCGTTGCAGTGTGAAGATATGTGATGTTAGTCCATTGGTGATGACAGTGGCTGAAGGTGATGTATACAGAATTTTGATCCAATTATTGAATGACTCCCCAAAACCAAACCTCTCTAATGTGGAAAACAGGAATTTCCAATTGACCCTATCAAAAGCTTTTTCTGCATCGAGAGTAACTATGATGGTTTGGGTTTTTTGAGTTGATGAATAATGCATCAAGTTAAAAAGTCTGCATGTGTTGTTGGATGAAATTCTACCTTTGATGAAACCGGTTTTATCTGGATGGATTATAGATGGTGTGACTTTTTCTATTCTATGCGCTAGTGCTTTGGCAATAATTTTAATGTCTACATTGATTGGGGAAATCGGACGATAACTTGATGGTAATGTTGGGTCTTTATTTGGTTTAAGTGAAATTGTGGCTGTGTTCATACTATCTGGGAGTTTTGATTTTTGTTTTGATTCAGTAGTCATACGGATGAAGAGTGGTGATAAGATGGACCAAAAGTGTTTGTAGAACTCAGCAGGGAATCCATTGGGGCCTGGAGCTTTATTGTTTGGCATAAGTTTGAGGCCATTAAAAAGTTCATGTTCTGATAAAGGAGATTCAAGAGAATTTATTTGATATTTACTGAGTTGAGGTAAGTTGATATTTATCGGAGGAATATAATTTAAAAAAAATTTTAAAAGATTTGATTTATTTCCTCTGGTGAGTTGGTGGATTTCCCTGCTGTGTCCATAATCACTGGTATTGTATCTTTTTCCTTATTTTGTTTAATTTGATTTGCCAAATATTTACCAGATTTGTTACCATGATGGAAGTTTTCTTGTCTTAGCTTATGAATTAGGAATTGTGTATGTTTATTGATTAATTCGTTCAATTTGAGTTTATATTTTCTTAATGAATCCTGTGTTTCTTCTGTTGGGTTATTTATGTTAATGTCTTCTAGTTGTTTGATTTTTTGTTCCAATTCTGCTTGTTGATCCTTTTCTTTCCTTTTTTTGTAAACGGAGAATGAAATTATTTTTCTTCTTAGTACTGCTTTACCTGTTTCCCACAGAAGAGATGGAGATGATTCTGGGGAGTCATTCGTCTCTAGAAAGCATGCCCACTCGAGATGATTGTTCTTACACAAGGCCTGGCTGCAGAGGACTGCATCCCTGTAGCCACCACACAGCTCCCTTCTGCCCAGGAGAGGTTAGAGGAGGCACAGCATTAGTTTGTGCTCTCTCCAAACAGGGAGGGACAGGCTCCTTACCTGCGGCCAGGCAGACGACCTGGTAGTGTCACAGCAGTGCACCCTATCACTCCTGCACCAGTGGCTCCTCCTACACTGCCTGCTCTCGAGCCATTGTCAGGGTTCTTAATTGTGAACCCACTTGTGATGGGATCTGGTGCAGGTACTTCTGCAGTTGTGCCCCCTGCAGGTCCAGTCGTAGCTGCTCCCATTACCCTATGTCTGTGTCTTGCTTTACACAGAGAAACAGGCGGCGCAGGGCTGAAGAGAAGGCCACTGGAACCTACAAAAGGAAATATGTTTGTGGTGTGCCATTTAATACGTGCAGTAAGTGTGGGCAACCCAAAACAAAGGATTTTGGCCACAGCCGCTATGGCAATGCCACTTTTTGCCCCCATTCCTCCGGTAGTAAATCTCTAGAGGAGTGGCTGGCAGAACAGCGCCAGCACGAGAAGCCAGGAAACCCACTGCCATAGTGCAGAGGTGGACACTCACTCCCTGCCTGTAAATACTGTATATTATACTATGTAAATAATACACCTGTAAATAAATGCACTTACATTTAAATCTACCACAAGAGTTGTACAGACAAATCAATGTAAATAATAAACATGTAAATAAATGCACTTAGCTTTATATCTACCACAGGAGTTGTACAGACCAATCTATCTAATTAATAATATAATGTGTCTATTGTAAATAATTGTAAATACTTACCATTTTCTTAGTGTTTGTAAAGCTAATAGAACTAGATGTTTCAATCCCTTAAGTAGGAAACTCTTGATAGAAGCAGTCAGTATGGAGTGAGGGAAAAAAAAAAAAAAAGGGAAGAGGGGTAAGGTATGTCATTGGGGTCATCAGGTGGGCACCCTGCTTCATCGACATTTCGTTGATTGAAGCCCATATCGTCTCCAAAAGGCTCAATGGTGTACCCAGCGTCCCAGGTACACCCCCCTCCGTGCCATACCCTCTATCTCCCTGATGGGCTCTGCATGGCAGGGGCGTCCTTCTCCCTGAATCAGGCCTAAGCCTGACCACATACCATCTGTCTCTACCTTGCTGCCCAGATAGGGTCCTTACGCTTGATCCAGAGCCAGTTACTGCTTTTTACGAACAACCCTTCACCCCTATTTTTCTCATCAACCTGGTGGTAAATGTTGCAACAAATCCCCTGCATCCCACCTCTACTGGGAAGATGCTGATCTTCCAGCCGTTCTGGGATGCTTCAGCTGCCAGATTCGGAATATCTGTTCTTTTTCCTTCTCATAAGTTTCTTCAACCCCATCCTCCCATGGTACTGTTAATTCCACAACATATGCCAGCTTTGTTGTTTGAGACCACAGGACCATGTCTGGCCGGAGTGTTGTAGTCACTATTTCTGGGGGAAACACAAGCTTCGTATCAAGGACAACTTCCAATTTCCAATCCCGTGCTGACTGCAGGATGCTTGCATCCTTAGGTGTTGTACGATGCTCTTGATGTTGGCCAGCTGGTACGAAATTTGTGAATTTGACCTGTCCTGCCAATGTTTGTGGGAGGTTGTTTATGGTGTTTCGCTTCTGTTCCAGTATTGATGCCAGCTCTCTAAGTACTTGGTTATGCCGCCAAGTATAGCGCCCTTGAGTGAGACTTGTAGTACATCCTGATAGAATGTGCCTTAGGGATGCAGGTACTTGAAACAGGGAACAGGCAAGGTCTTCTCCATACCACTCTTTCAGAATTTGAGGGGAGGGTAGCAGGTCGTATGTGGCTCTGATGACAAAACTCAGCCGTGCTCCCTCCATCTGCCAGATGTCACGCCAGCTTGTAAATATTTGTAATCTTTAGCTTGATAGACATGTTTATAGTTTATATTGTATATTATTGCGTATTTACCTAGTTATTCCCAATGCCACTGTCATATTTGTTATATTTGTTTGTTTATTTCCAGTTATTTGAATTCAGTGTTGTGTCTTTTACCTTGTTTATTGAATAAATGCCGTATATCAGTTCAGACTCATCATGTTCATTGTACTGCTCTTAGATCCCAGCTGGACTGGACCTTAACATGAGTTTTCTGTGTAACGTTTACTTAACTGAGGTCAGGAGTCACTGTAAATCATTCAAGTCTTTTTGAACACTTTGGTGCAGAGGAAGGTCAGATCAGGTGCATGCACCCAAGATGAATTCTGTCCACTTCAGATTTATGACCCCAGGACTCTGCCTTTGACATTGATGACCCCTACCTCATTACTGTCAGGTTTTATCTCAAATACAAGTACTACTACAGTATTTGAACATTAATAACTACACTAAATACACTTATTAATTTACAATAACAACTATAGGCTACCAAGTACATAAGACACATAAATAGTAATTAGCCTTCATTAACAAACAAATATACAGTATGTTTGTGTGGACTGTTGTGCTGTAGTCACTTAAATAACTCAGAGATCTCATTAAAAAGTTATTTATATTTATTGACAAATATAAATAGGTAATGACAGGATGGGGTACAGAGAGTAATGTCTGAACATGTAAATCGCATGTAAATGACATTTCGGAAATAAAGCAATAAACATAGCTTTTATGTTACAATTTACAGCCAGGAGGGACTATCATAGTAGTTACAAAGTAGTGGAGTAGTGGCACAAGCGTCCGCCATCCAAAGGTCGCTGGTTCGCGGTGTACCTTTATAAATAAAATGTTATTCAATTCCGTACCACAAAATACAGGACTGTGTCACGGTTGTAGATCCGCAGTCTCTTTCTGTTGTCTGTGTTTACGTTGTGCTGTCACGTTAATTTTTTCATGTGGGCGTCGCCGCTGATTGTGTGATCAGCGGCAGCTGTTTCCTATCACTGCCAGCCTATATAACGCCTTGTCTTTCGTTTCATGTTTGTCAGATCGTTGTTTGGAGTCTCCTGTTCATGTCCTTCTGTTTCCTCGTGTGTTCTTCCGTTGGAGTTGAAGTCTTCGTGTCCACGAAAAGATTGGGCTCCTTCCTAAGTAAGCCCAAAGTAAGCCCACATGAGCCAATCACGTTTCTCTGCTGTGGCTTACTTTTGACCAATCACGTTTCTCTCCCGTGGTTCACTTTTGACCAATCGCGTTTCTCTCCTATTGCTTACTTCTGACCAATTGCGGACGCTATTATTGTCATCTTTGCATTGCAATAGGTATCTAACAGCTTTGGGTAAGGCTATGTTTCTGCCATGGCCATCTCAGTCCTCTGACCTGAACCCTAAAGAAAATGAGTGGAGTGAACTGAAGAGAAGAAGCACCAGCATGGAGCTGGAATCTGAAGGATCTGGAGAGATTCTGCATAAAGGAATGGTCTCTGATCTCTTGTCAGGTGTTCTCCAAACTCATCAGGCATTATAGGTGAAGACTCAGAGCTGTTATCTTGGCAAAAGGAGGTTGCAAAAAGTTTTGAATAAAAGGGTGCCAATAATTGTGGCCAACGTGTTTTGGAGAAAAATGTTTATTTCATAATGTAAGTTTCCCCCCACTTTCAATTATTTTCCTTAAATGAAAGGTTATAATTTTGTGAATTTTTTGAATGAAAGATCAAAAGGATAAACAATGCAGATTTATTTTCACAGCTGCTTTTGCTCATAATTACTAAGGGTGCCAATAATTGTGGAGGGCACTGTAATATATAAATTTTATTATTTTATTTAATTTTTTTACTTAAAGCAAATGCTGTATTTTTTATTTAATTTCTTGCCAGAGTGCTCCAGAATACTTCATTTATATGTTAAAATCAAGTTCATAAATGTCACCTTTTTCGCCACTTTTCAGTTTGCAGTTATGATTATTTGTTCTTATACAGTGTATTTTTGGAAAATGAAGTGTGCCAGTATAGCTAGCTATCATGTATAGCACACGTTTTCTTCAGTACCTGTGAACCTGTAACTTTTTCCAAGATAAATACAGATAAATACAGAACATACTCTAGGTATATTGTGCGTACACTGTGTGCATAGTCATGGTTTAAGATGACAGCTTTAGAAATAGAAGGAAATTTCAGACTTTACATATTTGATATATCAGGGATTCCTGTCTTCTGTAAATAACCCATCATCAGGTCAGTTTATAGTCATGGCCATGTTTATTACCACAGTAATATGGTTTACGTGTAGCTTGTTAAATTATCGTTTACACACTTAATGTACAGGTATCTTTCAGATTGCTAGGGATAATAGTCTCTTTCTGATTTTCATTTCAGAAAATGTATGCAAACCCAGTTTTTCGGCACCAGTCACCAACATCAAACCGACTCCTCATGGCGCCATCGGCAGAGGCGAAGCGCCTTGAAAATGTGGAGTCTGGTAGGGCCAAACCTAAGGAGGAGGTGCTGGCAGAGGCCAGTACTTTTGTCAGCACAAACGATGGAGACCCCAGTGACCAGTTTTTAGTACTGTCTCAATGCAAACTTCAGTTTGGGAAGTACCAGGGCCAGAGATTCAGATGGCTCCTGGAAAACTCTCTGGGGTATGCAGTGTATTTGGTGCTCAGCATTTCCAGTGAGAAAGCGCAGACGACTCCTCTGTCAGAAAATAAACAACTGTTCCTACAGTACACTTTTCACATCAGAGAGATGGCAGAAGAAGGAGAGAAGTATAAGAGGAAGCAGGAAATGCAAGCAGAAGCCCAGGCAACTGGAGACCAGGGCTGCTTGATGGTGGAGTTTGGTGACTTCCAGGGCCGGTCCATGAAGGATGTTTATGAGGACCAGAGCAAGGAGGCCGAAGCCCTCATCAGGTACCTCATTAAGGCAGATGCCAGGCCAATGTCCTGAAAAGACAGGCTTCTGCTGTGGGCACCAGTGTACGTCAGCCTGCACTTCCACCTGCAACCTCCAGTGTCTCTGCCCCTCCACCTGCAACCTTCAGTGCACCTGTACATCTACCGCAACCTCTGGTGTCTCTGCCCCTCCACCTGCAACCTTCAGTCCACCTGTACGTCCACCTGCAACCTCCGGTGTCTCTGCCCCTCCACCTGCAACCTCCAGTGTCTCTGCCCCTCCACCTGGAGCCATGCGAACTGGTGCTAAGCAGACCACCACTGTAACAGTGCTCTTGGCGCATGGCAAACATTTGTCTCCACAGCTGTCGAGAAAACTAATGTCACCAGTTAAACCCTGTGAGTAGGAGTGTGAATACTGAATTTTCCCTACAGCAGTTCTACATTTATTCATTTATTGTTATGGCAAACTTTGTCATTTGCTGTTTCCAGATCCATTACTGCAGTCCACTTTACCTCCTCCAGCAGCAGCAGAACCCCCAGCCAAAAATTTGACCCGAAGGCAGTTTTTTGCTACAGGTAAGTAAGTACCATCTTCAGAGTAATAGTTTTAACATTTGTGCTCCAGGCACTTCCCTTCCCACTGCTGAAGATGATGATGAGGAGCTGGTATTTGCTGCATCACAATGTGAAGCACAGCATAATACAGGTGTGGCATATGACACAAATGCAAATATTAGGGGTGGGCGGATCGATCTAAATATCGATAGTATCGATGCCAACACTGGTATTGGTATCAGATCGATACAATTGTAATTGAATCGATATTTTAATTTAAATATCTCTCCTCTACATTCATTATACTTTGCTTGTGTCTTCTACCTCTACAATCCTGAGCAAACGCTGCTTTCACATCCTGGCCCACTTTGCTACTCCTCCCCCTCCTGCTGCTCTGCTGTGATTCGTTGTTGTGTCGTCACGTGACTCACTGACACAACGCACCAAGGAGCAGCGAACTGAGTGAGCGAAGCTGATGATAGCACATTGAATGAGAGATCAGGATGGCAGAGAGGAAGAGAAGCGTTGTGTGGAGCTATTTTACGGCACTAAATGATAATACTGCAACTTGTGATACGTGTAAAAAGAGCATTCGATACTGTGGCAACACTACAAACCTATACAAACTAATAACTAATAATTTTGTGGACTTCAATACATTAATAAAAAAATATTGCCTAAAGAATTGATCATTCATTCACCTCAGAAATAATGACATACTGCTCTCCCCTACACAAAAGTATTTTTTTAAGTAAAAAGTATCGTATTGGTATCGGTATCGGCAATACTGACCCTATATGTATTTGGTATCGGATCGATACCAAATTTTGCAGTATCGCCCACCAGTTTTGTTACTGTTCACCTGTGCTGGTCCATCTCCATCAGCGGAAACTGCAAAAACACCAGATCCTCCATATCATCAGCCAGCTGAGCTTCCAGGTCACTGAAATAATCATCTTCCACCTTTCCAGCATGAGTGGATCCGGAACACACTATTTAAGGCCTACCTACGAACCGGCAAGCCAGAACTAGTGTCCCAGCTGAAGCTTTGGTGGTATCCTCCTCAGCCCCCTTTAATTCATACTCAGCCACCCGCTTCACCTGACCTCTTCTTCTGTCGGCCCCTTTTCTTATGGATGCCGCAGAAGATGTGGTTATTTCCTCTTGTCTGTGTTCGCCCAGGCTGTGGTAAGCACAGACTAACAGCGGCAGGACTTTACCGTACTGTGCACAAGGTCTTGGACATTGACGGGTGGTATGACCTTGCCACTGAGTATCCTGAGTATCTGGAGTGCAAAAGCTGCAAAAAGAAGTATCCTGCCTGGTCCAAGGATATCTTAGGACAGCTGGATATGGACCTCCGCAGTCAGTTTCCAGCTTTGTTGACATACAGGTAATTCATAATGGCAGTCATTCATTATTAGGTGCTTTTATTTGTGTTATTTTTTTTACCAACCAAAGCATTTGCATGGTTATACTGTTGTTTCCTTAGATACTCATGTGACAACCGGGTGCTGAGGATGATGAGGCAACAGTGTGACTCAGCTTTACAAGAAGCTGATGGAACAGCACAGTAAGGCATGGACACAGCATGTCCTGCAGTACCTGACTGCCTGCGAACCATTCACAAGGTCCTCCCTTGTGCAGCCTCCTGTGTTTGCTGAGCCTCCCATTTTACCTGCCCTACCTAAAGTGGCTGTTAGCCGTGTACGCCAGGGATGTTCTGGGGCGACTGCACGAGGTCAAGGCCAAAATTACATCTGTCTTTGGCTGTGTTCTCAAGATGGACTCTACAAAAAAGGTATCACAGCCCTCTTTATATCCAGAAATTTGCCAGATATGGATATGTGTGCATACACAATGAACACGGTTTTTGACCCTTTTATTTTTCCCAATAGGTCACAAAGAAACTTGCCAGTGCTGCTTCAGGAACATCTGCCTGGTGCACAAATGTTGGAAATGAACACGGCCAAGTCCTTGTCTCTGTGCTGACATCCACCGACAGACATGGACTGGACCCCATGGCAGCTGGCCTGATGAAATGCTACCGGGAGGCAGGAGAGGCAGCCCCAAAAGTGATGTACGTGGACAGAGATTGCTGCAGTCAGCACGGCCAGTCTCGGGCGAAGGTCATGTTTTCGGAGTGGGATGAGCTTGAAGTGCGCCTTGACATCTGGCATTTCATGTGGCGATTTTCTGCAGGTGTAACCACAGAGGCTCATCCGCTCTACGGGATCTTCATGGCATGTCTGTCCATGTGCATCTTTCAGTGGGATCCAGAGGATGTGGCTGCTCTTCGCCGTGCAAAGGAGGGTGAGCTGGCGCCAATGAAGACTGGCCACATCTCAGAAAAGGTGGTCAGTGCTCGCATTACCTGGAGGGAGTTGGCACTGCACTGCCGGTGGAGGACCAGGGGTGTGGAGGAGACCACCGGATTGTTTGGGGCACTGATTGATCTGTTTGACAGTGCGGACGGGAAGGACACTCTGGGTGTTCCTTTGCTGGACCATGAACGGATCCAGCAGATATGGAAAGAACAGCAGAAGCATGTACAGTGTATCCAAGACCCAGAGAACTTTCCGCTCAACATGAAGACAGGGACACTGACGAAAGGCGGTGTGGAGCTGTTGCTGTTACAGGTGTGCCCATGGCTCTACCTCCTTGGAGTCATTCCACCTCCACCTGAACCATTTTATTCCAGGTATTACATGCATATGGATTACTAATTTTTCTGTAAAAAATACAAGCACTGTAACTGCTTCCATTACTTTAAAGTAATGTCACATTAATAAATGTCACACTCTGCAGTAATATTAGTTCTTTTCTGATGTCATAAGCACTGACAAAGCTGTCTTGCCTGACACGTCACTAGTAACTTTGTTTATAATGACAATAATTTTTAACGTAATTACATAACTCTATTACAAGTAACCTGTTACTTCATAACACCTCATGTGTAGTACATATCTTGTACATATGTGACATTTAAAACTCTGTTTATTTAACTTTTAGGAACCAGTGCCAGTGATGCACATTTTCAGGCCTATCTCCTTGAGGGCTTAATGCGTTGGAATGATGACCGGATGGAAGACGCCATAAAAGGAGCCTCCATCCTCCGGTCATATGGCAGTGCCATGAGAGAGGCTGTGGAGCAGCTTAGCCAAACAGTCCTTGGGAAGCCCTGGGATGAGCGCTATCGCCCTCCTGGAGCATATACAGGCACTAAATTCATTAATTTGTCCTTTTGTAATATTCTACTAAGTTATCTATTTAGCCTTTAACGTACTAGACAAAATGTTAAGAACAATTAATTTTTTTTCCATTTTATTCCTGTAGGCGAATTGCTGGGAATGGAGTACCTTTACAGCCAGACTGGCAAAACACTGACTCCAGTGCTCCAGAACCCAGAGAAGGAAGACAGGCTGGTGGGGGAAGTTGATGACCAGGACCTGCAACATGAGGGGTTTGCGGAAGAGATCATGGAGCGCTATTCAGATCTCGCAAACAGCCCCTCATCTTTGCCTCTGCCTCAGTCCCCAGCATCACTGGCTGAGCCATCCACATCATCTGGTGGAGAAGGACAGCATCTTGCCCCTGCCCCATCAGTGATGTCGCAGCATCTGACACTGGAAGCAGTATCTCAGAGGCTCAGGTAAGACACTTTAAGGGCTTTATTTAATTTCAATCTTGTTTTATTCAACATATATTAACATTAATCTGCATTTACTAGGGAGCAGTCATTGGACCTGATGGCGTCGCTGGGATGGGACAAGGTCCAGGATCTGGCTGGTTACCTGGTGGGTCTTTGTGAGGCTCCTTACCTCACTGACCTGCAGGTGACAGAGGCCATCCAGCTGTGGACAGCTCACACTGATGTCGATAAACAGTGGGTCAACTATCAGCCTCGACATCTGCATCATCTGACACATGGGCGCTTTAAGGCACCAAAGCGGTCCAGAGTCACACCGGGTGTGGAGAGTGTGAAACGGTGTCTGATTGGACATCCTGGGGGTCCAGCACAGTGGCCCAGCACCAGCCGGTTGGTTGAGGCCATGTGTATGAAGCTGTGTAATTTACACAGTTCCTCGACCAAGAAGGCTGGAGTTTGCACCCCCAGGTGGTCTAAAATCCTCTCGGATTACCACCATATCTGAGAGCTGGTGCTTAACTCCCTGAGGTCCGAAAACGCGCCTGCGCGTTTTGCAGGATTTTTTTTTTTTTTTTTTCCAATCTGATAGTTCTCAGAAAATGAACTGTAACTTATGAATACTAATGACAAAAAAAATGACACTTATGTCTAAAGAAACGTTGAAATGTCAGGTTTTAAATCGTGCAAGTCAAATCGAAAACAAACTGTCACGGTTCACTAATCCGCTGTCTCATACTGTTGTCTGTGTGTAGGTTTTGGGATGTGTCACTTGATTGTTCTGTGTGGGCGTCGCCGCTGATTGCTGATCAGCGGCAGCTGTGGATCATTACACCTGCCTATTTAACGCCTTGTCTTTCGTCTCATGTTTGTCAGATCGTTTGTTGTAGTCCTGGTGTTGTCCCGTTGTTTCTCGTGTTTCTTGTTCCTGGACTGGATTCTCGTCGCTGTTTCCTGTTTCCTGTCTGTCTCGTTGGATTACTCGTTCTGGATTTCATTCACGGATACTCACACGGACACACGGACTCACCATTCAGGACCATCATTCATCACAGACACTTCATCGCCCATCGAAGTCCCTGTGTTACCCCTCTCCTGCTGTCTGTGTTGCTGCTGTGTGTTTTGTGGTCTACTTACCTGGCGTGAAGCTCTATTAAAGAGATATTAACTTGCAATTGTATCCAGTCTTCTTTTCCGTGACAGAACGATCTGACCAAAGCATGGAATGCAGCGAGTAATCAGCATCTATCAGCGCTGGAAGATTTTCATCAACAGCAGTCTTCATAGAATGGATTCAGCAGCAGGAGAGCATCTCTGAACGACACCGGGTCGTGCTGTCCAAGGCATTGGTGGCGCAGGTGTCCGAGCTCACCCAAGCAAGCTGCAACAACTTCGTGCTCCCACTGCGCCAGCCCACACCGGCCTGTTCTCCCCACCATCACCGGAGCAGAGTCGCCCAGCCTGGAGCCCCGACTACCAGTTCCCTGAATCATATGCAGGTGAACCCAGATTTTTGTCAGATCTTTTCTCACACGATGTTCTCTTCATTTTTGCTCTGCAAGCCACGAACCTTTGAACACAGAACGAATGCCAAGGTCGCTTTTGTGCTGACTCTACTGACTGGGAAGGGCGGCGCTATGGGGAACGGCGGTGTGGGAGAATCAAGATCCGTGCTGCGCCTCGTTCCAGACACTCGCCGCTGAGATGAGGAGGCGTGTTCGACCGCGCGGTTGCCGGGAGAGAAGCGGCCAGTCAATGCTGGCGGAGCTACGTCAGGGAGAGAGGTCGGTTTCTGACTTATCCATTGAGTTTCGGACTTTAGCGGCAGAGTGTCAATGGAACGAGGAGGCGCAGTGGGACATGTTCCTGCATGGGTTGGCTGACCGCATCCACAAGGAGATTTATGCTTTGGATCTTCCCACATCACTTAACGGACTGATTGAACTGGCTTTGAGAGTGGATGCTCGACTGACCAGGGTTCGAGCTTTTGGACGAGTCCTGGACCCAGAAACCGTGTTTCTGGAGGAATTGAGAGTTCACGATCCAGCGGTGGGGATGCGGTCAGCCCCGTTCAAGATCACGAACCCATGCAGGTAGGGCGAGCTCGGCTTTCCCGGGAGGAGAGGGAGAGGCGGAGATCCCAGGGCCTTTGCCTCTACTGCGGGGAGCTGGCCACTACGCTTACAACTGTCCGGTAAAAGGTCAAGCCCGGTAGTAAGTATGAGGCTACTATCGGGTGGGATCTCCGCCGAGAAGACCTCATCCACATCTACGCTCCTCCCGGTAAGATTGAGATGGTCTACGCATCACATTCACGACTGTCGAGCACTTCTGGACTCCGGGGCCGAAGGTAATTTTCATGGACATTATGCATTCGCACTCAAACGGTTTCAGATTCCCCTCAAATGATCCTCACTAACCAAGATTGCAGTACAACGCTCTTAACGGTCAAGAACTCCCCACCATCTCACGCACCACTGAACGGACCTCACCCTCATCACATCAGGCAACCACTCCGAGATCATATTTCTCTTATTTTGGACTCTCCTCTTGCACCCATCGTCCTTGGTCATCCCTGGCTAGTTCAACACAACCCCAAGGTGGACTGGTTCAACAGAAGTCCATCGGGGCTTGGAGCAATAAGTGTCATGAGTCGTGTCTTGTGTCTGCATGTCCGTCTGTCTCTGTTTCTGTTTTTCAGGAGGAAGGCAGTGGATTTATCTAACGTGCCCGCGGAGTACCACGACCTGAAGGAGGTGTTCAGTAAGTCTCGGGCTGCTTCTCTCCCTCCGCATCGTCCCTATGACTGTGCCATAGATTTAGTGCCAGGTAAATCTCCGCCTAAAGGCAAGTTATATTCACTTTCTGTTCCGGAAAGGGAGGCTATGGAGAAATATATTTCTGATTCACTGGCATCTAGGTTCATCCGCCCTTCCTCTTCTCCAGCGGGGGCGGGGTTCTTTTTTGTGGGGAAGAAGGACGGATCTCTGCGACCTTGTATTGATTACCGGGGACTGAACAACATCACGGTAAAGAATACTTACCCTTTGCCGTTGATGTCTTCAGCATTCGAGAGGTTGCAGGGAGCGTCAATTTTCACAAAATTGGATTTACGTAATGCTTATCATTTGGTCCGCATCAGGGAGGGGGATGAATGGAAGACCGCTTTTAACACCCCTAGGGGCACTTTGAATACTTGGTTCATGCCGTTTGGGCTTTCCAACTCCGCCTGCGGTTTTCCAGGCACTCGTCAACGACGTGCTGCGAGATATGGTCGACCAGTTCATATATGTCTACCTGGATGACATATTGATTTTTTCTTCTTCTCTCCAGGAACATGTGCAGCACGTCCGACGAGTGCTTCAGAGGTTGCTAGTGAATGGGCTTTTTGTCAAGGCGGAGAAATGCGTGTTTCATGCACAGTCTGTTCCTTTTCTAGGGTACATTGTGTCGACTGAGGGAGTACGCATGGATCCCGAGAAGGTTAAGGCTGTGGTGGATTGGCCAAGTCCGGATTCCCGTAAGGCCCTACAGAGGTTTCTGGGATTCGCCAATTTCTACCGGCGTTTTATTCGCAATTTCAGCCAACTAGCCGCGCCTCTGATTGCCTTGACCTCCCCCAGAACTACGTTCAGGTGGTCAGACACAGCCGAGGCTGTGTTTGCCAAACTGAAGAGTTGCTTTGTTTCAGCCCCTATTCTCGTTGCCCCTGATCCATCACGGCAGTTCGTGGTGGAGGTCGATGCGTCAGAGGTGGGGGTAGGGTGCGGTTCTTATCCCAGCGTTCTCCCACAGACGACAAGATGCACCCTTGCGCGTTATTTTTCTCATCGGTTATCTCCTGCTGAACGTAATTACGACATTGGTAACCAGAGAGTTGCTGGCGGTCAAGCTTGCATTGGATGAGTGGCGTCACTGGTTAGAAGGTTCAGGGGTACCTTTTATCGTATGGACCGACCACAAGAATTTGGAATATATCACAGAACCGCTAAAAGATTGAACTCCAGGCAGGCTCGGTGGGCACTTTTTTTCGGTCGTTTTGATTTTACTCTCTCGTACCGCCCGGGTTCCAAAAACATCAAACCCGATTCATTGTCGCGCATTTTTGATCGTTCCGAGCGCCCGTCTACTCCCGAGTACATTTTTCCGGAGACTCTAGTTGTTTCCACACTCACATGGGAGGTCGAATCGAAGGTCAAGACGGCCTTAGAAGGGGTAACGCCTCCGCCCGGTATGCCCACCGAACCGGTTATTCGTGCCGGAGGGATTACGGTCCATGGTCATCCAGTGGGGACATTGTTCTAATGTGGCTTGTCATCCAGGAGTTAAACGCACTAAATTTCTAGTCAAGCAACGATTCTGGTGGCCACTTATGGCTCGTGATGTTCACAGTTTTGTTTTGGCTTGCTCAGTTTGTGCCACTGGTAAGACTTCCAATCGTCCTCCTGATGGGCTACTCCAACCGCTGCCTGTCCCTTCGAGACCCTGGTCCCATATCGCACTAGATTTTATCACCGCCCTTCCCGCTCTCTCAGGGTTACACGGTAGTTTTAACCGTGGTGGACCGATTCTCGAAGGCGGCCCATTTCATTCCCTTGCCCAAATTGCCATCAGCCAAGGAGACAGCGTTGCGTAGTCGTGAATCACGTCTTTCGCTTACATGGCCTCCCGACAGACGTGGTTTCCGACAGAGGACCCCAGTTTGTATCTAAATTTTGGCAAGAATTTTGTAAGTTGTTAGGAGCGACTGTCTAGTCTGTCCTCAGGGTTTCATCCCCAGAGCAATGGCCAAACTGAGAGAGCCAACCAAGATTTGGAAGCGAACGTTGCGATGTTTGGTCTCTAAGAATCCTTCCTCGTGGAGCCAGCAACTCTCTATGGTGGAGTACGCCCACAATACGTTGCCAGTGTCGTCCACGGGCCTATCTCCGTTTGAGTGTAGTGTAGGTTACCAGCCATCCATTTTTCCTAGTCTGGAATCCGAGGTCGCGGTCCCCTCCGCTCACGCCTTCGTCCAGAGGTGTCACCGCCACCTGGACTAGAGCCCGAGAGACTCTTCTCCAGGTGAGGGAGCGCACCAAGGCCAAAGCCGATCGCCACCGGTCTAAGCCTCCCGTATACGTCGTTGGTCAAAAAGTGTGGCTTTCTACCAAGAACATTCCTCTCCGCTCCGTGTCTAATAAACTTGCTCCCAAATTTATTGGTCCGTTTACTGTCACCAAGATCATTAGTCCGGTGGCAGTCCGCCTCAAACTCCCTCCAGCGTACAGGAGGATTCATCCCGTCTTTCATGTATCCAAAGTAAAACCCGTGTTTACCGTTCTCATCTTAATCCGCCAGCCCCGGTTCCCCCACCGCCGCGACTCGTAGATGGGGAACCCACCTATTCGGTTAATCGCATTCTGGATGCTAGACGGAGGGGACGCGGATTTCAGTACTTGGTGGACTGGGAAGGTTACGGTCCGGAGGAGAGAAGTTGGGTTCCTGCCAGAGACATTCTGGATCACTCCCTTATCGATGATTACAATCGACAGGTAAGGGAGTTCGGGGAACGCCAGTGAGGCGTTCCTAGGAGGGAGGGTACTGTCACGGTTCACTAATCCGCATTGTCTCATACTGCTTGTCTGTGTGTCACTGTTGTTGGGATGTGTCACTGTGATTGTTCTGTGTGGGCGTCGCCGCTGCCACTTGGATGATCAGCGCTTCCAGCTGACACCTGGATCATTAGCACCAGCTGCAGCTCATTTAACGCCTATATCTTCACTCATATCTCATCTCATTTGTCAGATCGTTTGTTGTAGTCCTGGTGTTGTCCCGTTGTTTCTCGTGTTTCTTGTTCCTGGACTGGATTCTCGTCGCTGTTTCCTGTTTCCTGTCTGTCTCGTTGGATTACTCGTTCTGGATTTCATTCACGGATACTCACACGGACACACGGACTCACCATTCAGGACCATCATTCATCACGGACACTTCATCGCCCATCGAAGTCCCTGTGTTACCCCTCTCCTGCTGTCTGTGTTGCTGCTGTGTGTTTTGTGGTCTACTTACCTGGCGTGAAGCTCTATTAAAGAGATATTAACTTGCAATTGTATCCAGTCTTCTTTTCCGTGACAGAAACATTCTGTGTTTATGTAATCTGTATGAAAAGAGAGCCATGTCAGAAGTCCGAGATTCAGCTCATTACCCGCTAATGCGGCCACGCCCACGGAGCCAGCACTATTCAGACGCAAATTCAGAGTCAATACTTGTATGCATTGTCTCAATCGTGTATTTATTGTCTTGAAAAGTGTTTATTTGGATGTTAGAGCCATGGTTAGCGATCTCTAGAACACATGCCGTTAGTTCCTAGTTCCTTTTCTTCTTTATATGAATTTGTGGCCTAAAGGTGTACAGAGCTCCCTCCGGCTGCAAGTATGAATTGAAAACACAGTATCCAGCACTCATAGTGATGACAATAAATATTACTTCTCAGTATAGAAAATTGACATAAATTGTAACGGTGGCGGCCCATCCAAAATTAATCTTTTAATTTTTTTGGTTTTAACCAAATAAAGTTCGGGCGCCAGGTATAAAATATACCAGTTACATGGAATTAAATAAAAAAACTCTTTAAATCATGAGGCATAAACAGGAATGCAGTTCAAATGAATATATATTTTTTAGTCAAACAATAAAGAGATTGCAATGCAATTATACCACAGAGATCACATTCAACCAAAATAATAACAGCAAGAAAAAAAAACAATTCCATATATTCACGTCCTGGGTAGTAGTAACGGCAGTTTCACCGTTTCAGGTGTCCCGTTTTGCTCCACATTATAACTCCAAAATGAACCACAAAAAATAAAAATAAAAGAAGAGAAAAAAAACAACAACAACAAAAGGAGCGAAGCAAATAATTGATTAAATAAACTCAACAGTTCCCAAGTTAGAAAAAAAACACAATATGCCAATAGGCGAAATAACGAAAGTAAAGATGTGAATGCGTGACTTTGTATATTATGTGTGTGTGCGTATTGTTGTGGTGAGTGTGTGTGTGCGGGTTGTTCTTTGTGGTGAGGCCTTCGAGAGAGTTTGGAGAGTTTTCAGAGGACATGCATGGAGATGGAATACCTGAACACTCTCTTCTGCAGGACAACGGCACAGGTCTGCAGCTACTGTTAGGAGTAAGGCTTTGCTTTGTTCACTCGACTCGTTCGCCACGGCAGATGCGAGTCGTCTCGGAAGAGATGGTACAGATTTTTCTGCACTCTTCTGCAGGGGAACGGCACGATCTTGCTCCGTAGCCAGTATTAGCACTAAACCGCTTGGTCTCACTCCCGTTTAGCCATGGCAGATGCTGCGAGCCGCGTCACAGAGGAGCTGGAGCTGCTTCACCAGGTAAGTGGTAAGTCCATTCTGTTTCCTCTCTCGAATACTTCACCCCCTGTCTACAAATTGATGTCCTTTTTATAAGTTTTCACTAAATTTTTTTTTTCTCCAAATATGGGCACGGATGATGGAAGGCTCGCGGACTTCCACACCGTCACAAAATATATAAGAATCCATCAATATTTCTCCAAATGTGCATGCTTTTAAGCTAAAAGCCTATATGAAATGCCATAGAGGTAACATAATTGTTCAGACACTTTGCATCACAGAAATACATTATATTTTAAAGAATATAATAGAATACCATTATTTTAAATTGTAATAATATTTCACAGTATTGCGGTTTATGATGAGCTGAGACATTATTACAGAGGGTTTTTTTCACAGCCTACCTCAAGTTCTTTTCAAGTTCTTTTATTTATAAAGCGCTTTAAACAAGGTAGAACCTACCAAAGTGCTGAACAAGATCAAACATACAATAAAGAGCAAAATAATAAAACATAACCTAATTCAAGGTCAAATTCACATCATAATTCAAATAAAAACCAAAAAGCCAATGTCAATAAATAACAAAAGAATGAAACATAAAGTTGACAACATTAAAAACTTGAAACAAACACATGTAATTCAATTAAAAGCCAAAGTAAAAAGAAAGGTTTTTAACCTGTTTTTAAATTCTGATATAGTAGGGGCCGATTTAATTGCAAGGGGTAACTTATTCCAGAGGGTGGGGCCGGCTACAGCCAAAGCACGATTTCCTCTTGTCTTTAAGCGGGCTTTTGGAATCTGAAGAAGAAATTGATCATTTGATCGAAGGCTCCTATTTGAGCTATACCGATGGAATTGAGTAGATAAATATGGGGGAGCAAGATTATGTAAAGATTTGTACACAAGTAACAGAATTTTAAACTCAATACGGAACTCTATAGGCAGCCAATGTAATGAGGTGTAACATGAGGTGTACAGAGGTAATGTAACAGAGGTGTAACATGATCAAATTTTTTACAGCCCTTTAAAAACTTAGCTGCCGCATTTTGTACTAACTGAAGCCGGGAGATTTGAGACTTTGTGATGCCATAATATAAGGAGTTACAATAATCCAGCCGCAATGTAATAAAGGCATGGATGACAGTTTCTAGGGAACGCTCAGAAAGAAATGGTTTAATTTTTGAAAGCAGACGGAGATGAAAGAAACTAGAACCAACAACTGAGTTAATTTGTTTGTCAAATGACAAATTAGTATCGAATATAACCCCAAGATTTCTAACATGGGGAGCTGTAGTAGAGCAAAGTGACTGAAGGTCAAGGTGGTGGTGTGCTTTGGCGTTGGGGGGGCCAAAAACAATGATTTCTGTTTTATCAGAATTTAAAAAGAGGAAATTTGAAGAAAGCCATGATTCAGTTCATACCTGACTGAAAGGCCTCATTAATATGCAAGTCATTTCAGGTCATTATTATGTGATTCTTTTGTCTTCTCTGGTGTAAATGGCCCATTATTCATGATGATTCACGCCTCCACGCATACTGTGTTTCTTTACAAAAAGTGTCTTACAAAAACTAAATCAATATATTGTTTTATATGAAGGAGTAGGCAGCATAATTTTTACATAATTCTGAAGCAAAATCTCTAGTCTACAACTTCCAATACCCAGAAGTCTTGTGAACACAGATTTAATATACTTTTTTTGGCCTTATTTCAGTGACTTAAGTTTTTTGTTTTTTCAATAACCACGCATAAACATTATTCCTTCAAAAACACAAACATGTACATACATGTTCCTCACATATTATTGTAGCCTAGTTTGTGCTGAATACAGTGTAATGACACTTTTGTCATTTATGTTTATGAACAAATGAAAAAAGCACAAATGTCAGGGCATGTCAAAACTTCTCCAAGCCCCAAATCAGCCTCCAGAGGGTTAACAGTCGCAGGCTGATGGATGAAACAGTGATCCAGCTGTTTGAGCTAAACCAGAGGACACTCATTCAGTGGTAAGCAAGGCACATTATTTGCTTCAAATTAACCGAATACTTCTAAACATATATATAATACAAGTAATTTATTTTCAGGTTTCAATGGCGGCAGAAGAACCAGGAAATGAGTGTCCTTGCTCAGGGACTGACACCAACTGACCCAATTGCTGTGGCTGATACGCAGCTTCCTCTGCCGAGGGAAAAATTGGATGAAGTGCCATCGACATCAGGCCCAAAGAATCAATTGGACCTCTTCTGTGACCAGGTCGACAGCCAGCCGCTGCCACCAGGGAGTGCCCCATCGCACCTGCCCCCACAGCATCAGGAGTTGTGCAGCCCATTTCAGCAAATGGGTCATTGTTAGGCACACTATTCCTTAACCCAGACATGACTGTGTCAATGGTGTTTCCATCTTCTGGTGCTTCGACATCCAGTGCAGGCCCAGCTCCACCTGCTTCTGCGTCTGCTGCTCCTGTGTCCCGTTACACCCAGAGGAACAGGCACCGACGGGCCCTGGAGAAGTCCCTAAGAGGAAGTAAGTGCGAGGGGTTACTTTTAACATGTGCAGCAAATGTGGGCAGCCCAAAACTAATGAGTTTGGCCATAGCCGGTATGGTAATGTCACATTTTGCTTGCGTGCCTCAAATGGCAAATCCTTAGATGACTGGTTGGCAGAACAGCGCCAGCAAAATAAATGCCAAACTCCACCTCCTCAATAAATAATATCTTTCCTGCATATATTTATTATATTTTACATGGGCCCACTCTTGTATATATTGTATGTACATTTGTCTTTTGATCAGATAATTTAAATCTGATAGAACATATCAATCAACAAACAAAAACACATAATTGAAGAAACATTTTTATGCATTTTATTTAATCATAAACTTGTAATATGCTTTTTAAAAATAATATACACAAAATAATAAATATAAATCAATATAACATCTCATAAATAACTAAATGAATATGCAGTTGATTGTACCTAACCATACATATTTAGTCAACAGATGGCAGCACAGCTCAGCTGAGACCAACTGTCCTTGGATACTTTGTCGCGCAGACCACAGGTTCGAGTCCAGCCCGCGGAGGGTGACTTGTTTCTCAAGTAACTAAAACTTCCTCATAACGCACAGAAATATAGCCCGAATATTTTTGCAGGGGAAATTTGTCAGCGTATTCCCGTTTTTTGTGTCTTTTCCACTTGCGTGCGAGTGGGCAACTTCCTTTGCGCAGTGTCCCCTGGACGACACCGGTGAGGAACGATCCCTAGCACGTGTACAGGTGCTTCTGCGGGATTTCCACTGGGCACAAAGAAAAAAGACCATATTTCCTCTGTGCTGGCAACTTTGCACTGGCAACCATTTAGTTCCCAGCCAACATGTCTATGTGAGCCCCACATGGATTTTATCTGGACTATATGGGCAGGGTCATTCTACAGAAACATCCACTTTTCTGTCCCTAAACTTTACAGAAATATTATACTTGAAAAACACTTTAGAATTACATTTTATATATTTTTTTTTTATTATGAAACAATGTTATTTGAACAATTAAACCTTCTTGAGCCATCAATGTGGCATTTTTTTTTTTTATTAATTATAAAAAATCCAAACACCATAGAAGTGCTGGTCCCCACAGCCATGTACAGAGGTAAAGTGCTTTATTTTGAGCTCAGGTTTTTCTACCATTTCAAATACAATAATGTATGCATAACTATTAAATATATAATTTAAATGACATAAAAAACAAAACAAATGCTGAATTAATATTATAAAATATATAATGAATGTAGTGGTCCCCTGGTGTTGTGTCACTGGTGTTCCCTTTAACAAAAATCTCTTATTTTGAAATCACACTGATGACATCACTATTTCCTGATGATCTATGAAGAAAGGCCAATGGAAAGTCCACTATCTCTTTTCAGTTATGAAAAAATTAATTAGAAAATCATAATTTCATATGAAGCTTTTAGCTGAAGTCACTGGTGTGACCTACTTTATTGTTAGGGAATTTTAAAAAACTACAATACAAATGGATTAAATTACTTAATTTAGTGAATATACCTTGATTGAAAACATGTGGACTGATAGCCTGGTAATACCAGACTCTGCTACTTCACTTTGCTTCGTAGACAGAGTCTGGAATGGCATAATAGAGAAGTGTTTTCTCTCTCGCTAGGGGGCGCTTGTCTGAAGTTTAAAATCATTGGTTACCCGTAAGCCAATCAGATACGTTTAGTTATGACGTATGTTATGCCGCATCGAAGCACAGACATCATGCATCGAACTCAAATCTATGATTGAACTTCCACTGTAAACCTGTTGTAAACACATGATGATGCGAGCTTCAGCTTCTGGCTTCAGTTTGAAAAAGAGTTGAATTATCTCCATAACAGAGCGAATTGCATCCCGTGTCTCGTTTCCCATTTCCGCGGTCGTTTCGGTTTTCGATTTCTCTAACCTACAATGTAAAACTCGGCGCTTAGCATCTACGTCACGGCTCTCAGCCCGCCCTCTGTTCGTTGATTGGCCCAGCTGTTTCCAGACCGGTGGCAAACAGAAAGCTCTGACGCTGTATCAGACTGAGTACAGAAGCGAAATGAAATTGAGCGGAAGTAGGAAGTCTGACGTAGTCAGGCTAGTGGACTGATGCCTTGCAGCAGCCATTTTGTAAAATGCATTTTTCATGAAAACTGTCACTGGTGTTAATGTCACTGGTGTTACCCGTTTATAGATCAACTTTATTTAAAGCTATTCATTAAGTTCTTTTGCATAAACTAGCACTAAGATTGCGTGATTCTAACTTTTCTTTCTCATTGTTAATCCTCTGTTGGTCAGATATGGCTAAATTAAGGGTATATGGCTAAATTGAGTGCAGCTGAGAACCAACGACTTTACAGACAGCGTATTTTACAGACATTTTTTAAATGTTGTTTATGATCTTTTACTGACTGCTTTCACTAAGTGTCAATGATAAGTCTTTGTATACCAAATGTAAAAATGTAGTCTCATCTACTTAATTATGGTCGAAGAATAAAGATCTGTATGTATACATACAGATGTATACGTCACTGGTGATTCATTGCGTCACTGGTGTTACTGGTTTTTGTCTGTCACATTAAATAAAATGTGACATGATCATAATTTTACATCCATTGAATTCTGCTACACTCAAGAAATAAGATTTAAAGGATTGCATCATTACTTGTTTATAACTGTTTTTCAAATATTTTCATTGTTATAGCAAATACATGGTTGCGCAATTGAATTAACATCATTCAATTACACTTTTAACTAACCTTATTAAAATAAAAAAACACAATCTCCTTGTTTTTTGCATTATCATTGTTATTCTGTAACTCTGACTGAATGTGCTGAAAAAATTGAGAAATAATATTTCATAAAAACGTTTAAAAATGCCAGAGAAGTAAGGTAACACCAGTGACAAAAAAAAATGGGTACATGCAGTCTTTAAATAAATGCACACAAAAAATAAAAAAAATCATTAAGCTGTCATTTATGTGTATTCATAAAGTCAAAGTGTAATACAATAATGTGGTCTAAGTTTAAATGTTAAAAAACGAAATACATTTTAAGACATTTTGTCATACCAAAAGTGGACGTTTCTGTAGAATGACCCGGCATAATTTGGGCATGGGTTCAGAGTGGGCACATTGATGGGCTGAATGTGGGCCGCATTTTGAATACATTTTGGGGCCCAGTTAGGTTGCCCACATTATTAATTTGAGGGTCCTATATGGGCCACGTTTGGGCTTTATTTAGAACTGTAAAGTTTTGGTTTTTGCAGTTGGTTTTGTTTTCGTACAATTATGGGTAACAGCTTAACCCTAACAACTGGTTACATTTATTAAATTTTTAGTATTTCATGTTTATATATATATCACTTCATTAAAAAAAAAATGTTTTCTTCTAATCTAAAATCTAAAAGCACTTGCGTCATGCAGTCATTGCGTTGCATGCAGTGCGATGATTGAACATTGTGCCTTCCCGCCTTCTCATTCCAATAGTTC
Source organism: Megalobrama amblycephala (assembly GCF_018812025.1). NCBI lineage: Eukaryota > Metazoa > Chordata > Actinopteri > Cypriniformes > Xenocyprididae > Megalobrama > Megalobrama amblycephala. Next base: position 46,568,552 of record NC_063057.1, on the reverse strand, counting down.
CAGAACCGCAGCCACAGAACAGAAGTGAGGGGTGGGGCTTAACAGTCATATTTGCGCTACCCATACATGTCATTTTCTTTTGTTAAATATAAGTTGTTTTTACATGGATTTTGATCAGATCGATGTCTACAATATTTAACAACAATACTTTTAAATAAAGTCACTTTTCTGTTCATATAATATGCATAAAATATCATGATGTATAAAGAGCAAAATTTTAAAACAGCCTCTTGGTCATGAATGGATACAAACAGTAGTGTATACTTCAAGGATATAGGCTACAACTATAAGCCGTTTTTATTTTTTTTAAAAAGAAAGAAAATTAATTGTATGTGTTGTAAAGTGTTTCCCATTTGACTATATGTGATAGTATTGTTTCCTCCACGTTCCAAATAATACTTAAGGATACAGAGTTTGAGAAGATTTAATGTTAATGGATACAAACACTTTAGTTCAGGGGTCTTCAACGTTTTTCAGGGCGTGGGGGTCCATAAGGCGAAAGAGACATGGAGCGATATGGACCCCCGATATAAAATGTCAAACAGAGCTACATATTAAGCATATAGCATCTGATATTAGTAGAAACTAACCATATTATGATTAGAATAAGCTAGATCAGAACTATGCACATTATTGTTTCTGCACAGGCATCACTACATGTATACTTAATATTGGCATTTAGCCTATGCATCAAACAAACACATAAAAAACGCAACAAACATGTTGCAATAAAAATCACAATTCATTAGCTGTTTGTAATTGTTGTAAATTATTTTAATGGATTTGCAGAGTCATACATTTTAATCTTACAATCAGATGGATATTATTATTTACCTGCAAGTTTATTAGAAATTCACATTTTAATTTTTCTGTGAGATGGACAACTAAACATATACTTGAGCTTTAGCTTTAAATTTAGTAAAAGATCACATTTAAATTTTACTGGACAATTAAAAATCAGATCACTGCGTATCGGAAATTAATGCAGGTTCTCTAATAAAGTGTAGATGTAATGTGTAAGTAGTGGCTCCACCATAACAAGAATAATGTACAGTGGGACATTTAAGATTATTTACAAGCCTTCACAAATAACTGGAATGGAATTTAAAAATTATATTGATACAAATATTTTTTAGTATAATAGTCTGCATTTAAATTGTGCTCAATTTTGACATGCCATATTTTTGTCCTGTGCTAGTTTGAACTAGGCCTGTGCAATGGACTGTATGCACGGTTACTTCCTGGTTGTTGTTAAGTCAGCTCGAGCATTTCCGGTGAACTGTTAGCAGTTCATTCTGTACTCAATGTACATCGACACAAAACCATCAGTGTTTGAATTTTTACTGTTGTATTTATATTTTCATGCAGTTATCACATTTACCTAATTTGCCAAAAAAGTGAAGTGAAGTGAAGTGAAGTGAAGTGACATGTGGCCAAGTATGGTGACACAAAAGTGCACAATAAATATTTAATTTTTTAAGCTTTTTTTTCACATAAAAGCGTGAAAACTGATGGGCGAATTGAATTTAGCCGAGGAGGAACAATGACGTAGCCTTTCGTCTTTATTTATTTATTTTTATGCTGTCTTACGTTTGAATAACTAAATTAATGCTATGCCATTTAAGTTATTATATTCTCATTACAATCTAAATTTTATACTGATGCTCAACACACCACCAAATGACATCTCACCGGAAGCTGGCTTATATACTCAGCAAAAAAAGAAACGTCCCTTTTTTCAGGACTGTGCATTTCAAGCAATAATGTTGTAAAAATCCAAATAACTTTACAGATCTTCATTGTAAAGGGTTTAAACAATGTTTTCCATGCATGTTCAATTAACCATAATCAATTAATTATGCACCTCTGGAATGGTCGTTAAGACCTTAACAGCTTACAAAAAGTAGGCATTTAAAGTCACAGTTCTAAAAACGCAGGACACTAAAGAGACTTGTCTACCGACTGTGAAAAACACCCAAAGAAATATGCCCAGGGTCCCTGCTCATCTGCGTGAACGTGCATTAGGCATGCTGCAGGGAGGCATGAGGTCTGCTGATGTGGCTATAGGGCAATAAATTGCCATGTCCGCACTGTGAGACGCCTGAGACAGCGCTACAGGGAGACAGGAAGGACAGCTGATCAGCTGTTCATACAAATATTTACACATTAAGTTTACTGAAAGTAAAAACAGTTGAAAGTCAGAGGACGTTTCTTTTTTTGCTGAGTATATTTAGGGTTGCCACCCGTCCCGTGAAATACGGAATCGTCCCGTATCAAGTCAATACGGGACGCGATTTGTCCCGTATTTTACATAGGTCCACATTATGCAGCATCCCATGCAAATCATTGTGTGAAGACGTGTCCTATTCTGCCCCTGGTTGGGTAATACTCGCTGCCATCGTTGGTTTGATTGGTTTGTTTCAGGTTCACGGGCCGTGAATCACGGCCAATCAGAGTCAGAGGAGGGCGGGACGCCGCCTCGCCGGTTCTTTTGTCAGAGAATCCATTTGAAACGATGGCGGAGGCAGGTCCAGATTTTTTTTTATCACCTCAATTTTTTTAATTGATAATGTTTCATATGCTGCCTATTAAGAAATAATGTTAATAATGTACATTAATCATGTTATGGTATGATTTGTTTATTAAGGTTAAGTTGTACAGTCAGACACATAAGCATTACTTTAATAAGAGTTAAGAGAGATATATTTAATTAATCAAAATATAGTACCTATGTGAATAAAATAAACAACTATTTGTTATGCTTAACCAATTTAAATAATTGCATCATTTAATACTATAGAATTAACAATAGACTATATAAAAATGGAATAAATAAATACATAAATATATTTACTTACCAATAATAAAAATGTTGTTAAGTGTTTTACTTAAATAAGAAATGTTTGTAGATATTATGTCATTTAGGTGTGGTTTCACTGTTTGGATGGTGTTACTGCAAACAATGCCAAATATTTTAGCCAAAATCTTTGTTCACATCACTCTATAAAATTACTCGAGTTAATTAGCAATTTCTTATCCTATTCCCCTCTGGGTTACAGCAGCTGAGTTAACGCAGGTGTTGGCCTATGTTTATTATTGTCATAGCTGTGTATTCAATATGACCACTTAAGTTGTGATAGTGAGAGACTGATTGCATCTGTTCACACTGATTTCAATAGCAGATATCTTACTATAATGTCCATTGGTATCAATCTTAATATTTTTATGAAAACATGTTTTAAGTTATGATATACCACCACTGGCACGTCATCGGGACCGTGGTCATCGTGGCCCCCGAGGGGTGTGGCCCCCGCTGCGGCAGGCGTCCCTTATTTTTCTGTATTAAAGGTGGCAACCCTAGATAGAGCTGACAGTGTGGTTTACCTTGCTTGCTCATCAGTATATAAATGTGACATTAAAAACAGAGATTGCCATGCTACACTGCTAATCGTTGGAAAAATGTAGCTTTCTACTGGAAAAGCTTGTTTTGAAAGCAGAGCTGTTCACAAAGATATAATTGTTTGGAGTGTCACCATCATGTGCGGGAAGGACACACTGAACCTTATAGCTCGATTTTAATTTCATTTTTATTACTTAATTTTGTAGAAATTGTTTAAACACATCACAAGACTATGTTGTTTTTACTGTAGAATAAATAATCACTCTAAAAATGAACCAAACCAGCACTGTATTATCAGCACGAATCATGGGCTTTGAGTCATGCACGGTGCATATAGAAATAGCCTAGCTGCTGGCATGACTCTGGAAAGCTGAGTTTACAGCACAAAATAAAAACATATTATGTTAAATGTAATAATACACTATATACAACAGATTAGTTTTAAATTTAGTAAAAGATCACATTTAAATTTTACGTTTAGTTTTATTTCCAGAATATAGGCTATATTCTGGCAGCTTTGATTGGGTGGGCCAGCCATCAATCTGGCCACTGAACATACATACATTGTGATATTGCATACGTAGGTTGGTTTCACGTGACGTCACAGCAGCAGCGCGAATGTGTCCGGAGGGCAGGGAGTGATGTTTCTATATAGGAATCCTATCAAAAACTCAATATTCGTATGTTTTGCGTTGTTTATGGTTGCTCAAATCGTTAAAATCGAGAACCCAGAAGGTGTTTTTATCGTTTACATATCTTATACCGTTTTTTATAACTTATTTAGTTTTTTTAACTTTAAAAGTTGTCGCCTTTTATAGCGTTTTGCGTCTGCTGATACTGAAATGAATATGGATACCTGCTTACCTTTTGTTTTTGAATTGGTTAAATATTCACATTCTTCATGCTATCGTTTGCAGGGAGGAGAAGATATTTTATCCTATTGAATGATAATTTGGTGTTTTAACTTCATTTTTGTAGAATTCCGTTCATGTTGATCTGGTTACCATGAAAACAGTCACGCGCTGCTGCTTCAGCCGTCGTATTGTAGAAAATGTCCAAATAAAATAAATGTTTAACAAGCTGACAGAAGTCGATGCATTTCTTTGTTGGAAGCGTGTAAATGTAACTAGTTTTAATGTTGTTTTTGTAAATATTCACTTTCCCATATGACCACGAAGGAGAATCGGAGGGTCACATTCAGGGACAGACACCGACACGCTGTATTTTTGTATTTATTTCAACAAATGACAACCGAAATCAAACCTATAGAAGCTCGTCAACAGTTTTGAAGTGGCTGTGTGCAAGTTAGGCTATAATCATTCACAAGCGAGTGAGTCATACTCACAAACAATGTTAATTAAATATTGCACAAAAACCAAATACAAAACTCAGCCAAGTAGCTACAGTATGTGTTTATTTTGAGTGAAAGATAGTGGGTTTATTTAGTGACATTATTACATTTGCTAGTCGTCTCACCTTCTCAACCAAGGCAAAAATTGTATTAGCAGTTTTTTTTCCCCCGAACGATATCGTGAGTTCCTATTACAGTTCTCGATTCAGCATAAATGACCAACAATGGCGACATTTTTCACAATCATGACAGAAAATTAAAATACTGCCCTTAACATCACTTGCAGAAAGGCAGCGCGATATAAACAAACCCAGACTAGAACTGAATGCGGCGTGACGGGAGCTTAACATCCTCTATATCTACCTCCTCGATGGCAGTCAAGTCTTTCAATTCAGTGGAAATGTCGCTCCTCTTCATAACATAAGTATCACGTCCAACATATGTTGTGATTTTCTGTCTAAATCAGCACAGAACGGACTTTTTCCCATCTCTTCCATTCTAATTTTCACTGCTTGCCCTCCACCGGAATTTCGCGCGTCACGAGAACCACGTGACTGAAAACAACCTATTCTGGACCTTTAACTAAAAACAACAACAACAACAAAAAAAAAAAAAAAAAAAAAAAAACAAATCCATTTCACAAAATTACACAGTCTGTGCAAATAAATGGACACACAGACCTAGTCAAAGCTCATCCAGGCAGTATTACTGGCACAGTACTACTCAACTGGCAGTACTACAATATATAACGAGAAAGTATTTCTTTCAGTTGGGTGGGTTTGTGATGTCTCTTTTGTTGCTCACAGGATTTTTTAATCTGACACAGAGACACTGAGGAGTCATAAGACAACAATCTAAATCCAGCATAGAGTGACTCAGTGAATGTGGAGGTGAATGTGTGTAAGTGTGTAAGTGTGTGTGTGTCAGAAATATCATAAAAGGACAGAATGCCGGCTGACGTGTCCACATAAACTCCTACTCTCTTACAGGAGCCTAAAGGGACACATGTGTCAGTAAACATATCATTGTGACAGACAGTGAATGCGTCATTAGAGCAGAACAGACTCCAGGAGTTTTTATTTAATCCAAATTCACAATCATCACTGTCTTCTTTCCTGCTGATTCCTTTATATGTCACTGATATATCAGCATCTCTACTCCATTCAGCCTCCCAGTAACAGCGTCCAGACAGACTCTCTGTACACAGAACCTGAAGATGATGATCAAATCTCTCTGGATGATCAGGATACGGCTGTTTCTCTCTCACAAGTGTCACCTTTCTGTTCTCCTCGGACAGAATGAGAAAGGGGTTTGCTGTATTTGGATCCAGTGTGAGATCACAGGCATCTGAACACACAACGAGAAAATCAACAATCACTAAATGTGCGTCTGTGGTCCTGGCAAGCCCTATGTTGTGGGGACAAAATGTCGACAGTGAAAGGAACTTCAAGATAGTAAATGTGTACAATTGTATATAGCCCCATTCCTGTATTTTGCCTGGGGCCCCCAAATCACTAAATCCGCCCTGTGTGTGTGTATGTGAGAGAGAGAAAACGTACATTTGTGTAGTCCTGCTATAATCCTGAACTCTCCTCCATGATCCACACTATAAAACACACACAGCGTCACATTCCTATCTGATATAGTTCAATACACAGAGACAAACACAAACACAGCAGTGACTCTTCCTGCTCAGCATACTTGAGTTTGTCTAATGGCTTGACTCCTGATTCTCCTGGGTGATTGTAGCTCAAATCCAGCTCTCTCAGACATGAGTTCAGGTTTGAACTTATAGCTGAAGAAAGGTAACGACAGCCTTTCTCTGTCACCATACAGCCAGACAACCTACACACACACAGTAACAGTTCATATGATGTTAGTTTGGTAAACACACATTGCTGTCACACAGTGCAGTTCACTCAGTTGAAGATGGAGCTTGGTTTTCTCAAACTCGAGTCCTTTACTGAATTCAGTCAAGTAGTTTAAAAACAATATAAATTGTGCCTAAAGTCAGTTACGTTATTTGGAAAAGCATGGATATTACCTTCTAACTAATAATTGAGAAAAACAACAATTCATTAGACAGTCACTCTTGCTGGATAACAGAAGAGATATCTATTAGAGCGGTCGAATAGCCTTCGTCAATTACTGGCTGTTTGGCAGCTGTACTTTACAGACTAGACACCAAATGCTAGCATGAAGTATCCTGATCTTCAAGCAGAGGGTGCTGGATGAAAACTTTTGAATGATTTAAATCCACATTCTGACACATACACATATTATATATACATACATACACACACATAGGGGTGTTGCAATACACCGTTATTGCCGATAACCGTAATATATTTAAAATAGTACACCTATGATAATATGACACATAAATTATTAAGCGCCAGTATCTATTTGACATTCCAAAGTACTGCACTTTAATGTCAGTATTGCACCTTAATGCTGGTTGCCACCTGTCATAAAACACAAGCAGTCACAGCGTGTTACGGAAGTATACTCAGAACACAGAGATTGGTTGACAGGAAGTTTATTGACAGCAGTGGAGTTGGAGCAGAATATCAGGTGAGTAAACTGAGCAAGGATACTTTAACAGAGGATGTAGATGATGATATCAGTCTTTGTCTTACAGGTCTAGGAGACCTTGGATGAGATGGATAGTGAACAGAATGTAGCACACACCTCAGTATCTCAGGTAAGTAAGATGCACACGAAGACTTGGGAGGAGACAAGACGCTGGAGTAGAGAACTGGAGTAAATGCTGGAGAACACACTGGAGAATCTTGCTTGGAGAATACATAGGAGAAACAGGGAATGAGTCATTTACGTGTAAACGAGACCAGACACTGGAAGGAGGTAAGGTGTGTGTTTATAAAGCCAGCTTGATGAGTATCCTGAAGAGGTGCAGGTGTGCATGATTAGTGCTCTGGAAAGGTGATAGTCGGTGTGTTCCAAACGGGATATAAAGTGCTCAAAACTGGCCATTTCAAAGGGCCCTTCGGAATGAAGGTCTTCGAAGGGTACAACTGATGGACACTTCGGGTCCCCATGATCCTTTGCACAGGGAAGTTCTTTGACGTCACAGAATGGGTACAGGAGGTTAGGAGTTCAATTTTACCTATAAATGTATGTATAGTATTTTTCTATACTACTATATATACTACTATTCTATACTTCTATACTACTACTATAATGTTTCAAATACAATACACACAATATACACAATATACAATATGGTGCGATAAATCAAAAATAAATAAATAAACTAGCGTTAAACAAAGGGCACCGCTTGCACAATCTACTCTTCCTTGATTGTCTTGTTAAGATTATGCAGAAGTGCGTTCCGAAAAAAGAGGGTTTTTTTTACCCCTATACTCTTCATCCCTTCAAAGCTCTCACTCCAGAGGGTAAACCCTTAGGAGGGATTAGGGCATAGGGATGAGCCCTTCCGAATGGAACACAGGGGGTGAAGTGTGTACAGGTGAAAGCCAGGGAGGATGATGGGATATGTAGTGAGGATATGGTGGATCTGTGACAGCATGCAGCTGCTATTGGCGCATAAAAGCATGTCGTCGGAAATGACAGACCAGACACTACCCACGCTCCAAGAAAGTGAGCTTCCCAGTGTGGTAGTATTTTTGATTCCACAAAAAATGACTCGTTAATCACCCCAATCTGCAGGACAGTGAGTGCAAAAGGGGGCAAAACCACTAACCTTTTCACCCATCTCTGCTATCTTGCAGATTTGGCCACTATTGCAATTATTTTGCTAATCCTGAAATGGGAAATGTTATATTAACCCAGTGTTTCTCACACTTTTTTGGTCGTGCCCCCCTTTAAACCTGTGAAAAAATCTACTGAACACCCTGTTTCACAGAGATAGGATGTTGCAAAGGGGAGCAGAATTTCAACAGCCTTCTGACCTATCAGTGGGAACTCCCTCTCCACACCAAGCCAGAATTCACAAAGTCTCATGCTTGAGTCAGACATCATCTCAATGAACTGCTCTTCTTCTGAGGAACTCAGATCATCAGGTGCTGGAGCAGTGAATGGATCTCTCACCTAGTCGAACTGCACAGTGTTGTATTTCTGAAAATAACCTCTCAGAGCAGAGATGTGTTCCAAAAAAAAAAAAATGGAATCACAGTGCTTTCTGTGAGCTTGTTAGTTTTGGAAAAAGTTGTTAGATTTTCAAAAGGCTCTTTATTTCCTTGCTTGAGTTTCCTGCCCCACATCTCCAGTTTTCAGATGAATGAGCTGACTTGGTCTGTCAGATGTGGTTGGTATTTGTCTTTGCCCTGCAGCTGGAGGTTTAGTTGATTCAGCTCGGAGAAAATGTCACTGAGATATGGCAGCTTCATTAGAAAATGTTCATTACCAAACTTGCTGGCAAGCTTGTTCATGCCTTCTTTCTGCAGAAAAATTTGAATTTGCTCCCTGAGCTCAAACACTCTGGACAGCACTTTGCCGTGGGAGAGCCATCTCGCTTCACTGTGAAACAGCATCTGTCATGTACGAATCAAGAATCTTAAAAAGTTCATCAGATGTTGCTGTTTTGGGGATGTATTTGAAAAATAGTAAATCATCATTCAGTGACTTAAAATCCACACATCGCACATATGCTATTAACAAGCTGTCCTTGTTGAGCCAGTTGAGCTTTCACTGTTACTGAAGTGGCTTTTACAAAACGAGTTTGCTGCCCATGAGATTAGTCAAGTTTTTTTTTTTTTTGAAAAACTCAAGTGGCTTTTGAACATAATTCGGATGCCTGCTCTCAATGTGTCTTCTTAATTTTGTGGGTTTCATGCTGTCCATGTTTTAAGGCATAGGACACACGTAGGCCTTTCTTCCTCACCAACGACATTAACAGTGAAGCCGAAACCAAGATAAGCATTGTTATATTTTCTGCATTTAACTTTTGAATGAACACCTGCCTGGGTCTGTGTGACTTTGTCAGAACACCAGCTCAGTATTGGCAGACGCTGTTCACGTAAGCAGCACAACACATGTCTGTGATGCTGAATCAATTTTTAATCGAATCGTGTCCTCAAGAATGGATTTGAATCTAATCATGTAGTACCAAAACAAAAAATTTACAGCCCTACAGTTAATGCAGTGGTTCTTAAAGTGGGGGGCGCAGGCCATCAGCAGAAAAAGAAAAGAAGAAATAAAACTGTAAACAGCCAACAGATGTAGAATGGAAGATGGATCGATTTTTGAAAGGGAAGAGAAAAGCCATAGATAAAGAACCTGGAAGCGCTGAACATACATAGTCATGAGAATAACACAGAAGAGAAGATATTGTTAAATAAAGTTATGTTTGATTTGGTTTTGCGCTCAAGAAGTATTCTTGTTGCTTCATAAAATTAAGGTTGAACCACTGCAGTCACGTTGACTATTTTAACAATGTCTTTAGTACCTTTCTGGACCTTGAAATTGGTGGTTAAAATGATGTCTATGGAGTCAGATACCTCTCGGACTGACATTAAAAGCACTCAAAAAGTCAAGAATGGGTTTAAAGTGACATGTTTTGTTTGATTATAGTAAATCTTTATCAGTGTTTTTAAATACCTTAATATGTTCAGTTGACAGTGTGAAATCTTCAATGCAGCAGAGAGCAACTCTACTCCTGAATCCTTCAGGTCATTGTTACTCAGATCCAGCTCTCTCAGACAGGAGTTTGATGATTTTAGAACTGAAGACATGCTTTCACAGCACTGAGCAGTGAGATTACAGATGACCAATCTAAACAGAAAAATAAAGTAGTTTTTGTAATTTTGTTATTCCTTATTCATTTGTAATTTAATTTCTTCATTAAATGAAAGATGTAAAAGAGAAAATCTCCACTTTCTAAAAGAAAAAGGTATTTTCTTTGGCTGTCTTTAGGTTGGACCCTGAATCAAAGATTATAAATGCTTGACTCGCACAGTGTGTGACCAACTTCATCCCAGTATTTGGCACATTCATCAAAAGGAAAGAGTGTTTTTTCATGAACAAAATTATCCATCATCAAGTAGTGCACTTTACGAAGTAAAGCTTTTCTCTATGCATCTTGTTTCGTATCTGTGAATACAGCTCTATACAGCTCATGTTTTCAAAACATACATATGACTTGTGTTTTTGATGTTAGATCAGAGTCATAACATTGAATTTATTTACTATTAGTGACAACTGTTGTTACAAATATGTCTTTTTAAATCTTTTTTTTTATATGTTGAGGATATGTTGTACAGCTTGACTGCCCTTGATATCATAAAATTAGATATAACATTTTGCCCTATAATTCTACAGTATTTGTAAAGATTGACAGTAAACCTAGAACTTTCTAATGATAAAACTTATCTTTATTAACTAATAAAGATGTTATATCATTAGAATATTAATATTTTAGATAGTATCTAAGATAAATATATAGCTCTTTTGCCTGCTAACGTGATCACGTCCAGAGCCATTAAATATGGTCAACGGCTCTGATCACGTCGAGCTAGGTGGGCGTGGTTTCATTAACCATGGCACCTCAGTTCCAACCATGTCCTGCCTCTGTGCCCATTTTTAGTTATCCGAGAGTGACGTGCGGTGACACTCTGCTAAGATGGCAGTGGCCTCATTTTCACTTCCAAAATGCTCTTCAGAAATCTACGGGTGACGTCACGGACACTACGTCCATATTTTTTTACAGTCTATGATTTCTACAAAAATAAACTGCTGTTGCTGTTTAGAGATTTAGACATTCCTCCATGTTAAAAAATGGAACTGATTGTGCTGGGAAAACTCCAACTCCATGTGCATTTAGTTATTGTGCAAATTGTAGACAGTTGTACTTATTCTTTTGCACACATGTGCTAAAACACATGCAATTTGCTTAAATTAATAAGAAATCCAAATCTGAAACTAATTGTTCAGAGCACTGTTTTGAGAAATAAGTCTCATTCAAGAACTGAGACAAAGCGATTGAAAACAGAGATAATAAAAACAGAGAAATGTCATTAATATCCATAAATTAAGTAAATTAGCCAATTTTGTTTAAATGAAGGATTACAGAAATTAGTACACCCTAGATTTAATTCAACAAATGTATAATATTCTAGTACTTAGTATGTCCTCCATAATTTTAAGTATACTACTCTGACACTTCTTGGCACTGAGTGTACAAGTTCATGACAGATTGTCACATCTGTCATGTTTAACTCCTGGATGACAACTTCCTTAAAATGCCCTGATCTTTAATGGGGACTGTTGCTCAACTCTCTACAGCAGGGGTGTCCAAACTACGGCCCGCAGGCCATCTGCGGCCCGTTATCAGTCCTGTGGCGGCCCACGAGGGATTTTTGAAAATGATACGAATCTGGCCCGTCATCGGGAAAAATAGATGAAATACACCAAATAACCATCGGGTGTCGCTATAACATACAGACAATGCAGCACGCATGACGTAATAGGGCTAAAAAAACAACAACAAATTATTGTTGATCATGCTCTGGTAAAGGAGTGTTTGATGAAAGTTGCCACTATAATTTACTCAGAAAAGATGCAAGATTTTAAAAAAATCAGTCTTTCGAGAAACACAGCCGGACAGCGAATTGAAGACTTGTCGGCAAATCTAAAAGAACAAGTGACAGACAAAGTACCTACGTTTGATTTTTACTCAATTGCATGCGATGACAGCACTGACTCAACAGACACTGCACAGCTGTTAATTTTTTTGCGAGGTGTGGATAGTGATTTTTGCATTTCAGAAGAGCTTCTTGATATGAAGAGCATTAAGAGTACAACAACAGGAAAAGATCTTTTTGAAGCCGTATCATGTGTGATTGATAAAATGAATCTCCCTTGGGCCAAGCTCTGTGGCATTACAACGGATGGAGCGCCATCCATGATCGGCGAGCGGAAAGGAATGGCTTCCATGGTATGCAACAAAGTTCGCGAAAGTGGAGGTGAGGCTGTAAAAATACACTGTATCATACACCAGGAAGCACTCTGTGCCAAAGCCATCCAGATGGACGATGTGATGACCACTGTGGTGAAAACTATAAACTTGATTCGTTCAAGAGCGCTCAACCACAGAGAATTCCGGGCATTTTTGTCCGATATTGATGCAGAATACGGTGATGTACTATATCACTCCAACATGCAGTGGCTGAGTCGCGGCTCTGTTCTACAGTGGTTCTATTTGCTGAGGTCTGAAATTGACCTGTTTTTGAAAGAAAAAAATCTGACACTTGATAAACTCAATGACCCTGACTGGCTGGCAGACCTTGCTTTTTTAGTTGATTTGACCAGTCACCTGAATGCACTGAATAAAAGCCTGCAGGGCAAGGACCAGCTGATATCGGAAATGTATGCGCACTTGAAATCCTTTGCTGTGAAGCTAAGACTTTTTGAGAGACAAATCAGTGACTGCAATGCTGTGCACTTTCCTAGTTTGTCCGAAATTGTTTTTTTATAGTAAACAAGTTTTTCAGACTCCAACATCCCTGGAAAAATAGATAAATATTCGACAGTGCTGACATCACTAATCACAGAATTTAATCAGCGTTTTCAAGACTTTTCCGCTATTGATAACGACATCAAACTGTTCTCAACCCCTTTCTCTGTTAACGTAGAAGAAGTGCAAGAGAATGTGCAGCTGGAACTCATAGAACTGCAGTGCGATGATTCTCTTCGCAGCCACCACCAGCTTCTTCCCCTGCCTCAGTTTTACAAGAGTTTGGAACCATCAAGATTCCCCTTGATCAAACATCATGCACAAAGGATGATGAGCCTGTTTGGCTCCACATACATATGTGAGCAAACATTTTCGCTGATGACACTGAACAAGAGTCCACTGAGAGCCAGTCTGACTGACAGCCATCTCTGTGATCTGCTTCGTATCTCTACAACGCGACTTACTCCTGACTTGACATCAGTTCTGAAATCCAAGGCACAACATCACTGTTCACATTAATAAAGTTAATGGTGAGTAAAACAATTATTGAAAGCAATACATTGTAATGATTCCTTGGTTATAATTTATATAATATCAAGGGGCATATATAAATATATACTTAGCATTTAGCATTTTTAGAAAATAGCATATTTAAAATATAAGTAAAGACAAATTAATGGCAATAATAAATTAGTTTGTCTAATAATAGTTTTTTATTATTATTACAGACATGCGGCCCGAGACAACAGAAATTTTTTGGCACCTGGCCCCTAGCAGAAAAAGTTTGGACACCCCTGCTCTACAGAATCCCCCCCAGGTGCTCAAGAAAAAAAAAAAATAATAATAAAAAAAAAAAAAAAAAAAAAGGTTTTTCACCTTGGGAGAATGCATATATTTTTACATTCATGTTGAAAAGAATCCCCAACAACATAGGGAATGAGGAAAGGGTAACATCTTCTGTTTCAAGTTTGTGTATTAAATCACACAGTGGTGTGTAAATTCATGAAAGCATTGATAAAGCACAACTCCCTCACACCTTCAGCACTCATACATCCCTGTATTAAGGCTTCACTACCACTGAACTGTGGGAACCAGGCACTTCTCACTGTACTCCTCCTCTAGCAACACCATAATATTTTAGATGCTGTTAGACCAAAATGATTGATTTAGTTTCATGAGACCAGAGTATTGATTCCCAGAATCTATATTTTGTATATATGAGCCTTGGAAAGGCTAACTGACTTTATTAGGTAGTTCCAGTGTGGACAACAACCATGCATGTCACTTCTGCAGGCTGAATCTTACTCTGTGAGATAAACAGTCACTCTTTTCATAGCTTTTCTGGCTCTGAGACACTTGCTTGGTATTTGTCCTGCTCTTTGACTAGCAAAAAGGCCTGATTGTTTCAGGGGTCTTGTCACAAGAATTTTTGTATTGATTTTTCACACTTAAAATAATGATTTGATAATCCTCTTGTACCACTGTCCTCTTTTGTGCTAAGAAATAAGTCTGTTTTCTCCCAAGTGGTTCCATTGTTGTCAGCATTAAGTCTGAGAATGATTCACTGGGCTATATAACACTTTTAATTGTCAAGAAATTACTTCTCTTTAAATGTTTTGGTTCAACATACTTACCTGTTATATATATTTATTTCTATTTAGTAACAACATTTTATCACTTTGATAAGAAAATCTTATTTTCCTGAATAATAATTGTTTATATCTCTAAGGAACCCTAACATGTCTTCTAAGTAAAGAGTAATTTCTGAATTTGTTAAGTTTCAGAGGAGGCATACTCATTTATGCTGTGTATGTATACATGTATATATATATATATATATATATATATATATATAATATATGGATCGCTATTATTTTGTTTTTCCTTTTTTATTTAAAAAATATTCGCAAACTTGCTTACCATGTCATCAACTATATGATATTCCGATTCTCAAATATGTGTAAGTGAGTGTGTTTTGGATGTCATCTTATTTTGTGCTGCAGTTCACAGAGTCCTGTCAGTTGGATTTACAACACGTGAATTTATCAGTTTCTCCCGAAATATAAGCAAGTAAGTGGCTGGTGAACTGGAAGAATAATAAGAGTAAAGTTTATAGTTACTTAGGCCCATTATGTGTGTCTCATATGAATAAATGTCAGCAAATTATATTTGAAAGGATTGTTATTGCTGCTTCCACAAATGTCTGACATCAGTGTGTATTTTATAAACTCTAAATGTATTGTTTTAATGGTGCTTATGTGTATTTAAATGTCTGAAACATTAAAAGAAACATTATGTGGCTGAAAACACTGCATAGCTGTGATATATGACAAGTGCTGTGCGCGTCCGTCTCACAGCCAAAGTGCGAAAGCACAGTTTAAATCTGGCAGTTATGTGACGTTGCTGAATGTTCTAAATCCCATATGTGGGACCGTACGCCCAGGGGCACAGAAATAAAAATCCCATATGTGGGACCGTACCGCTCAAAGGGTTAATAAAGTCAAATAATTATATGTGAGAGAGTCAGCGGTAATATCATTGCATTCCTATTGGTCAGTGATAGAGGAGCTCAGCTTAGCCTGACAGTTAGCCTACCATGGACCAGGTTAGTTTCCTAGCATAGGTTGACAGAGTAACTGAGTTTTAAACTATTTTAAGTATGTGCCTAACTAACCAAAATAAGCCTGGCTTGTATTCTAATCTTGTTTTATGGAACAGCCTTCTGGTTTGTCTTGTCATGTCACCTAGTTTCATTTATTGACCATTAGTGGGTTTATTTTTTATTTTTTCACATCTCACTATAAACTGCACTTGGGAATTATAAAATTAGGCTGGTAATCTCAAAATCTGAACTGAATTGTGATTACTACAGAACACCTACTGATACAAAAATTTGAATGAGCGAATGTGAAAGTCAAACCTCAGTATGTTCAGATTCTTCAGTCCATCAGTGAGCAACTTTAATCCAGAATCCTGTAGGTCATTGTTACTCAGGTCCAGGACTTTTAGGGAGGAGTTTGACAATTGTAGAGTTAAAGACAAACTTTCACAGCACTGACCAGTCAATCTACACCCTGCCATTCTGAACAAAACATTCAATGATTAGAAAAATGAAAACCCATCTTAACATCTTTTGATCTTTTTGATCTTACTGATATTTACATCTGGAAGTCTGTGCATTTTACAGTTTCTAACATCCACACGCTTTTAGAGTAGGATGATGATGATGAAAAATAAAAAAGATAAAGAAGAAGAGCTAATAGGAAATGGAGTAAAAGAAGTGAAGAAAATAAAAAGAAAGAAAATGAAAAGGAAGAAAATGAAGAATGTGAAGAAAATTCAGAAGAAAATCAAGAAAAAAAGAGAAAATGGAGAAGAAAATCATTTTTAGGCTTCCATTTCTTTACAAAACATTGAGCAGACTTGGACAACAAAAATTATACTAATTTTCAACGACATTTGACCTTTAAATGCATGAATATTTTGCCAATCATTCTTAAATATTCGGGTCCTTAGCGACCCGGATCTATATCCATCACGGATGGATCTCTACCCTCCGCTACCACCGTCGCGATAATATAAACCCCCCCCTGATATCAGAGTAACAAATACAGAAGAATAAAATAAAGCACATTTTGTTACCTTTTTAAAGCTTGGAAGGGTTCAGTTTGAGCAGATGTTTTATGCCAATCTCACTGTCCTCGTTAGAGCTCATTTCCCAGTACATTCAGCCAATGATAGTTTAGAGAATATGTCTGAGATCGCGAATATGAGCCCATTTGTGATCTCATACATATTCTCTAATTATTTTTAATATTTTCAAAATCAATATTTTGATCGCTGACAGTTCCACCAGATTCATCATCAAGTGACAGTGACCCTCATATTTGATTGCATTCAGTACTTGCTCTGTGGTAAATTAGCTGAGCCATTTAAAGTTTTGCTGATCATACTTCCTATTCTTTTGTTTTCTGTCTGAATGAAACGTCACTTTATCAAACATTGCCACCTTGTGGAATAAAGGTGAATTACACATATTCTGTCATCAAAGATTCAATTATTGTTTTGCAGAAAAAAATATACCAATACTGATACACACAAATACAAAAAATGAATGGGAAAACATGCATTATTTATAATTTTATGATTTTTTTCTTGTTATATTGTTTATAATATCTAACTTTAAAAAATGACTGTAGAGGAGGGAAAAATTAAGTAGATTAATATGTGATTAATATTTTGTGAATATATATATATATATATATGTGTATATATAT